>NW_017678189.1:10823-17572 GCF_001879085.1 Nicotiana attenuata
CAGTAAAACCAACAACCGGGACGGACTAAGTCACAATCCCCAACGGTGCTCTACCCCACGCTCATACCTGGCGTGCAAGTCACCACAATACAGCACTATGATGTGCAAATCCGGGGTTTCAAACCCTCAGGATATCATTTACAAGTATTACTCACCTCGAACCGGTGAAATCCCTAGCTCGCGACGCCTTTGCCCCTCGAATCGGCCTCCACGCGCGTCGAATCTAACCAAAATCAGAGTGAATACATCACAATATGCTAAGGGAACAATACCCAATCGAAAACAATCGAAAATTAGCAAGAATCTCGAAACTAGCAAAACCCGAGCCCCGGGCCCGCTTCTCGAAAAATTACAAAACTCACATTACCGGATTCCTCGTCTCGCCACGAGTTCATACATACCAAGAACTCCCAAATCCGAGTTCAAATGACCTATCAAATCCCAATTTAAAATATCAAAACTCAAGCCCTAGCTTTACCCCTTTTTGAAGAATTTCAACCAATTTCCATGTTAAATCTATCAAAGTTCCATGTATTTAGGCCAAGGGACTTACCTCCAATCATACCTAGTCGAAATCCCCCTTCAATTCCGTCCCATAGCTCCCAAACTCGCTTAAAAATGGTGGAAATAACATAACCCTGGCGGAACAAAATGAATATAAAACTCCTACTGGCTTCAGGGGTTTCCGCTTCTGCGGTCCCCACGCCCGCTTCCGCGCAACCGCTTATGCGGTTTCTGTCTGCTTATGCGGAATTTCATTAAAACTCAAGGGCCGCTTCTGCGACACAAATTTCTGCAGATGGCCAAACCCGCTTCTGCGACCGCCTGTCCGCTTCTGCGGACTCGCTTAAGCGAAAAGTGTTCCGCTTCTGCGGAACTGCCCAACTCCACTCCAGACCGCTTTTGCGACCAAGATTACACTTCTGCGGAACCGCTTATGTGGTCCATTTCCGCAGAAGCGAACATACTAGATACCAGCAAAATCTGCCATTTCCTCAACTTTAATTTCATCCCGATAGCCATCCGAAATCACCCCGAGGCCCCCGGACCTCAACCAAATGCACTTTCGATCAGAAACCCGACCAAACGATGTCCGAATGACCTGAAAATTTGCACACATATCCAAAATCACTTAACGAAGCTACAGCAACTCTCGGAATTCCATTCCGACCCCCGAATCAAATTCTCACCTATCAACCGGATTTCGCCAAAATGCTAACTTCGCCAATTCAAGCCTAATTCTACACCGGACCTCCAAAACCAATTCAGATCACGCTCCCAAGTCACAAATCATCTCCCGAAGCTAACCGGATCATCGGAAATCACATCCGAACCTTCGAACTCATAAGTCAACGTCCGGTTGACCTTTCCAACTTAAGCCTTCCTTAAAGAGACTAAGTGTCTCGTTTCCTATCCAAACCGATTCAATTCAACTCTAACTCACTCGTTGCTGATAATGAAACATGAAGAAGCAATAAATGAGGAAAACAGGGCGGTAATACCTGATACGACGGGTCGGGTCATTACATCTGAACTTCATTATACTGGTATAGGAATCAATGAAACGGTATGTGAACATACATTACTTTTTTTGTTTTGTTTTAGAATAAATATGTTTTTGTATATTCGATTGATATCTGTTTTCTTTTTGAAGCATATTGATGTTATATTCTATTACCTCCGGAAGAAAGCAAAATATGAAAACATAAGGATGACAACTACAGACAATTATTTCAGTACTATCATTCAAGAAGTGTACAGTAAATCGAATATGCATGACATAAAGGTACAAAATGAGATTTTTGATTTGACAAAGAAGTTAAGAGAGTATGTTCTTGGGTTTTACATTCTTGGTAACACCCCCTGGGTTTCCGTGGATTATGTTCTTATGCCAATCAAAAAGAGGCATGGCATTGGGTGTTGGGTGTTCTATCTTTGCATACTGGGTGCATATACATATATGACTCAATAAGATCCTCAAGACATGATGCTGTAGTTCATAAAGCTTTGAACTCATTTGCTGTAATGATACCATTGTTGCTCAACACTACTACATTTTATCAGCAAAGAAGTGACATTACAATGGATAAACCACATTTTTTGGAAAAAGAGGAGCTAAGTAATCCATTTGCTATTATTTCAGTGGATAACTTGCCTCAACAGGAAAAAGCGTAAGTGTTTTGCTATGTTTATCCTGCTTCTTTATATTACTTCAGCTATTTATCGTTTATTGTTTTATCTTATTCTTTCTTAATATGTGTTTTATTGTAGTGATTGTGGTATATATTGTTCTGCATTTGCGGAGTATTTCATTGAAGGCAAGGAGTTACCAGATGACAGGAACATGTTTGATCCTACACGTCTTCGATTAAGATATGCAGCATTACTATACATTTATGGTAAAAAGAAGCAGTTGGAATCTCTTGTTAGTGAAGATGAGTCTATAGGAAGACTAGATAAACCTTCTGTTTCAGAAAGGCGCAAGATTAAGAACAAGAAATAATTTTTTGTTCTTTTCAGTAATTGACTACATACTTTTGATTGAAATGCAGATTATTATGCTATATATTATGATAGAATTAAAGACTATAATATTTTTGAAATTTTTTTATGAAGGGATACAAACCATTATATTACAATGAAGAAGTGCAAAATAGTGGAAATTTGGTATGTAGAATAATTAACCGTAATTACATAATTTAATATTTTGTGTCTAGTAATTAACTGTAATTACACTGGAGATTTTTAGTGTAAAACCACTATGTCCTGTATTTAATACTGGATGTCAATACTCCAAATTTCGATGTTAGTATAATTTTAACAATATACTGGAACGAATATAATCCAGTATATTATAATGGAGAAGTGGAAAATAGTGGAAATTATGTAACTAGAACAATTTACTGGAATTAATGAATTTAATATTTAGTGTCCTGTATATTATATTATGGTTGAGTTTTGTTTGGTTCCTGTATATTTTAAAGGAATTCTACCGTGTTTAAGCTTGTTGTCCAGTATATTATATTGAAAAACTAGCATCTGTATTCTGTATTTAATATTTAGTGTCCTGTATAATTTACTGGAGTTTTATATTGTAAAACCACTATATCCTGTAATTATTACTCGAAATGAATATTGCTGATTTTTTTATCCTATATTCATCCAATTTTTATTACCTGCTATAGTATATGCTGGAATCGCTACTCATGAAGGAATATAATCCAGTATATTATAATGGAGAAGTGGAAAATAGTGGAAATTTGGTAATTAGAACAATTTGCTGGAATTAAATAATTTAATTTTTAGTTTCCTGTATAATTTGCTGGAGTGTTATATTGTAAAACCACTATATCCTGTAATTACTACTGGAATGGAATAATGCAGATTTTTTTATCCTATATTCATCCAATTTTTATTATCTCCTATAGTACATGCTGGAATCGCTACTCATGAAGGAATATAATACAGAATAATAATGAAGAAGTGGAAAATAGTGGAAACTTGGTATCCAGAACAATTTGCTGGAATTAAATAATTTAATATTTAGTGTCCTGTATAATTTACTGGAGTTCTATATTGTACAACCACTATATCCTGTAATTGTTACTGGAAATGAATATTGCTCATTTTTTTATCCTATATTCATCCAATTTTTATTACCTCGTATATTATATGCTCGAATCGCTACTCATGAAGGAATATAATCCAGTATATTATAATGGAGAAGTGGAAAATAGTTGAAATTTGGTAATTAGAACAATTTGCTGAAATTAAATAATTTAATTTTTAGTTTCCTGTATAATTTGGTGGAGTGTTATATTGTAAAACCACTATATCCTGTAATTACTACTGGAATAGAATAATGCAGATTTTTTTATCCTATATTCATCCAATTTTTGTTTCCTGTATGTTACACTGGAGTAATATATTGTTAAAGCAGTAAACCCCGTATTTAATACTGGATATGAAAAATCACTTAAAAAAAATGACTAATAATAAAGAACTCACCTAGTATAATATACTGGAGATAAAGCTTATACTAGGCACATGTTCCGTGAAATTTACTGTAATCAAACAAAATTTACTAGAGGATAACCACTAACATCAAGTATAATATACTCGACAAAATGAAAGTAAGTGGAATTACATAATTTAATATTTTGTTTCCTTTATAATACACTGAAGTTATATGTCGTAAAACCACTATGTTTTTACGACATAGTGGTTTTTTTGTAAGCAAATCAAGAAGCAAAAAAAAAATACACAGTAATAATATTTTGAAAAACAAGAATATTGAATATATATTATTCGGGATTACATCAGCCAATGCAACTTTATTGTATATATTCAATCATTTTTTTCCTATATCTTCTTGCATAAGGAAGCAGAATTTGTGCAATTTGTTCTGGTATGCCCATATTTTTTGCAACGACTACATCTTGGTTCCTTCTTGAATTCTGTACCGGAAACATGTCGATTCTTCTGTCTTCTTCCTAGCAGTACTTTGGCATCTGGAGGCTTAGTGATTTCTGATTTAATAGTGTCTGGTATAACCCATGTTGTTGCATCACCTACAGAATTTAGTTGCCCTTCATACGTTTTCAACCAAAAGTCCCTTGAAAAATAGGCTGAGCAAAAGGCCGATTTCTTTTGATGTATACTCTCAATTGCAGCAATTGCATGTTCACATGGCATCTCATCTAGCTGAAATTCAGAACAATCACATGTTCTTTTGTCTAGATCAACAATAAATTCCATACCACCTTCTTTGACATTGAATTTGAGTCTATCAATGGGCAATACTCTAAATGTAAAAGCTGGTTGAATTTTTGCTTCCAATGTTGCTTCTGCCCAATTTGATATATCACGGAATATTCCTTCTGCAAGTGTCCTTCTTTCATAGAACCAGCTTTGCAATTTTTCTTGTATGAAATCCATCATTGTTAAAATTGGCAATTCTCTTGAACGTCTTAAAACATTATTCATTGACCCAACAATATTTGTTGTTAACATATCATATCTTCTTCTGGGACAATGTGAACGAGCCCACCTTCCTGGCGGTTCCTCCATCAAATAATTGAAAGTTTTTGTCACGACCCAATTCCCATACCCGGTCGTGATGGCGCCTCTCGTGAAGACAAGGCCAGCCAACTAACCCAAAACCTTTCACTAACAATTATTAAACGTGACTGGATAGAAGATACAACTTAATGGCATTAGAAACTGTTAATTACTACCCGACCAGGGTGTCACAATTCACGAGCATCTAGGGAAAAACCTTAACACAACTACAGGCCAATAAACATATACAAGTGAAATTTCTGGAAAACAAAAGACAACATCCGGTGCCGCGAACGCTGGCGGTCACCTTGCTCAGCTACAATAAGAATACCTTCAATCCGCTAATAACCCGCTACCGGGTGAACGATACCTGCAACTGCACGCGAGGTGCAGGGAGTAAAGTGAGTACTTCCAACTCAGTGAGTAATAGAAGTAAATAATAACTGAGTAGCAAGAAATCACGTAAAGCAACCAACGAGCTGTACAGAAGTCGGGTACAATTTCCGAGAAAACAGTGAAATCAGAGAACTTCTTAAAAATGTTTCAGCTCAGTTCAAATCTCTTTAGAAAATGGTCCTTTCAATAATTACGAAAGCTGTTCAAAATAGTTAGTGCTGATTAGCACAGAAAATCCGCCCCTCGGGCCCAAATACCGCAGCATAGCAGGTAAAAATGCAAATAAGTATGCAAGATGAACACATAAAGGTTCGCCCCTCGGGCATGAATTTCGTTACTAGTCAGTCATTGTTACCTGACCAGTCAGCCATTGTTACCTGACCCAACGCGTGTTTCAGTGCCATTGTTACCACTGGTCAGCCATTGTTACCTGACTGGTCAGCCATTGTTACCTGACCAAAACACGTATGACAGTGTCATTATTACCATTGTCCAATTCTAAATGGGTACCCGCGCTCACTTCCGGAGGGGCTCCTACAGCCCAAGCGCTATATCATCATAAGGCATGAAAGCATGTACATGTCAACATGAGGCCTGAAAGCCTTCTCACATTACACTCGAGGCCTGAAAGCCTCCTCACAATACACTCGAGGACTGAAAGCCTCCTCACAATACACTCGAGGCCTGAAAGCCTCCTCACAATACACTCGAGGCCTGAAAGCCTCCTCACATCACTCAGCATATCCTCACATATGGCCCTCGGCCTCAATCAGTCCAAAAATAATCATAAGCCCCTCGGGCATTAGTAAAGAAACAATAATGCTCAGCTCAAACAGTAGTTCAAATATCAGTTAAAACTCAAGGTTGAGTAAAAATATAGCTGAGTTCATGAAACAGTGTAATGACATTGGACTGAGTTCAAATAATATTTCAAATAGTGAGGATAAACAGTGTTGATAGCTCATAGAGAGTTCAAACAGTCGGCAATAAGCCCCAAATATGGCAATAAGCCCAAGTCATAGTGAAAAACAACAAGTCATAGCGAAATACGCGGTAAAATCAACAACCGGGACGGACCAAGTCACAATCCCCAACGGTGCTCTACCCCACGCTCTCTATTCGGCGTGCAAGTCACCTCAATATAGCACTATGGGTGCAAATCCGGGGTTTCAAACCCTCAGGATATCATTTACAATCATTACTCACCTCGATCCGGCAAAATCTCTAGCCCGCGACGCCTTTGCCCCTCAAATCGGCCTCCACGCGCGTCGAATCTAACCAAAATCAGAGCG
>NW_017678189.1:19157-23589 GCF_001879085.1 Nicotiana attenuata
GTCGAATTCCCCTAATGGGGCCTTCTTTACAAAGTCAGATATTTTGAATTATAATATGGGATCGTGTGGTACGCCGACCACTTATATATTAAGAAATGGGATCGTGTGGCACGCCGACCACTTATATATTATGAAAATGGGATCGTGTGGCACGCCGACCACTTATATACTATAATATGGGATCGTGTGGCACGCCGATCACTTATATACTATAATATGGGATCGTGTGGCATGCCGACCACCTATAAATTATGAAAATGGGATCGTGTGGCACGCCGTCCACTTATGAATTAAGAAATGGGATCGTGTGGCGCGCCGACCACTTATATATATGAGCTATGATATTGAGATAGTTTCGTCGTTATATCCATTGATCTGTATTCGCTGTATTTTTCCCGAGCATGCCCCCTTCCCCTTTTTAGTTGATATTCTCTGTTGTTATTTTCCGTTGCCTTGTATATATTTATCTGCACAGGTTGTTTTTGGTAGGCCCTGTCTAGACTTGTCACTACTTCGCCGGGGTTAGGCCAGACACTTACCAGCACATGGGGTCGGTTGTGCTGATGCTACACTTCTGTGCTTTTTGCACAGATCATAGTACCGGAGCAGGAGCCTTTGGTCAGCAGTAGGAGCGTTGGGAGCTTACTTTAGTCCAGAGATTCCGAGGTAGCTTGCTGGCATCCGCATGGCCCGGAGTCTCTCTTATCTCTGCTTTTCGTTTGATTTTCCTTGTATCGGATCAGACAGTACTGTATACTCATTCAGAGTTTGTATTTAGCATTCAGTAGAAGTTCGTGAGTTAGTGACACCAGATCTGGGTAGAGGTGTATGTGAAATTCCGTACTTGGTTTCTGTTATTTATGTTTCGAGATGTCCGCATTTATGTTAATTGCCTCGTCCTTCTTTATTTTGCTAATGATAATGATAAAAGTGTTAAATTAATTGGCTTGCCTAGCTCCTATCAGTAGGCGCCATCACGACTCCCGAGGGTGGGAAATCCGGGTCGTGACAACAATCCACACGTCCTGTAAAATTTACGGGCAGCAAACAAAAATTAACTATTTTATAATATTCTTCCAGTATAACATACTGGAGTTCCATTAACATCCAGTATAATATACTAGATAAAATAAACTAAAAATACAAAATTTTAGGTTGAACAGAACTCACCCAGTATATTATACAGGACAGAAAGCTTATAAAATACAGATATCCTGTAAAATATACTGGATGACAACCACTAACATCCTGTATAATATACTGTACAAAATCAAATACAATAGATTGAAGAGAAGTCACCCAGTATAATTTACAGGAAAGAAAGCTTTTACAATACACACGTCCTGTAAAATATACGGGAAGACAAACACTAACTTCCTGTTTAATATACTGCACAAAATGAAATAAAACTGAAATACATAACTTAATATTTTGTTTCCTGTATATTAAACTGGAGTTATATACTGTTAAACCACTATGTCCCGTATTTAATAATGGACATAAAAAATCACTCAAAAAAAGTAATAAATAAAAAGAACTCATCCAGTATAATTTACAGGAAAGAAAGCTTATACAATACACACATCCTGTAAAATATACTGGACGACAACCACTAACATCCTGTATAATATACTAGACAAAATAAAATATAATAGATTGAACAGAACTCACCCAGTATAATTTACAGGAAAGAAAGCTTATCATAAATAAGAAATTTACCTGTTTTCTTCATCTCTCACAATATTTGTATATGATCCTGGATTTTTTTGTTCCATCATATACAAATATGATGGCAGCTGCTCATAATTCTGTTCAGTTGTTCCTCTTAACAAAGATAACCCCTTTTGAATAGCATGCCATGCTTTTCCATAACCAACATCAATTCCATGTGCTCTTTTCATCTCTGAAATGACAAACTTAGGTTTTACCTCAGTAGCTATGTCTCTTAAGTTCTCAATCACGTAATCTCTAATCACATTTGAAGTTGCTTGCCTTTGATCTGATTTTCGAATATCAACTGAGCACTCATGTGTTCTCTGAAATTTAACTATTTTAAAAAGTGTTGATTCCTTAATTCTTGAACCTCGAACAGTCCAAGTACACTTTTCATCAGTACATACCAAAGAGTATCTCGTGTTACTTGACCTGTTAACATAGAACTCAAAATGCTCCTTTATAGCTGCTAAGCAAAAACATCTAATCATGGCATTTTTATCTTGAAAAACAGAACCAAGTTTTACATCATCCAGTGATGCATTTTCCTTTAATATTATTGATGGAGATTCTTTTGCCTTTCCTTTTCTTTCCTTTTTCTTCCTTCAATACTTTGTAGTGATTCAATGTGCTGATCTTCCACAGGAATTACAATTTCTTTTTCCATTGTAATATCATAAATTGGATTCTCCTGCTCTTCTTCAACTTGAGATATCAGCAACACTTGCTCTTCCGGACCATATGTGTTTCTGTGCAATAACTGTTGATTATCAATTTTCATTATTGCATTACCTTCTAGTTGTTGATCTGGTTTTTCTGATATTTCAACAACAAATTTCGAATCTTTATAGTATGGATCATTTTTTAAAAGAATCATACACATAATAAGATCTTCATCTTTTGTCACTTCTATTCCCTTAGAAGTACCTAGGTTGATATTAAGCCATACATTTGCTTGAAACTTTTTGTTGTCAAGCTCTATAACTTCAAAAAAATTTCTAAGGAATTCTTCAAATGAAGTCCCATCGTTTATCAGGAGGAGCTTCGTTTTATGATCCAAGTACTTGTAATCTGCTGTCCATTTGCCATCGAACGCAATAATCAAGAAATTTGTATGCATCCTGTATTTAATGAACCCAAATAATTAGATATCTAGAAATTATACTGTTTAAAAATATAATATTCATCCAGTATAATATACTGGAGAATAAGATTACATACAGGTGATGTCCCGTAAAATATACTGGATTAAAACAAAACTCAATTATATTCTAGTCTTAGAACTTATCCAGTATAACATACTGGAGAAAAAGCTTAGACACAGGCGATGTCCCGTAAAATATACAGGATTAAAACAAAACTCAATTATAATCTATTCTGAAAACAGAATTCGTCCAGTATAACATACTGGAGAAAAACATTACACACAGGTGACGTACTTTAAATTATTCTGGATTGAAATAAAACTCAACTACATTATAACATAATATCTACATTAACGAAACATACTTCAAGTGAATTACAATACATTTTTTATGAGATTTCCAATATAATAAGCTGGAAACGTCCAGTAAATTATATTCTAGTCTAAATAGAACTCAACGATATGCTACTCTAAATAGAACTCGTCCAGTATAACATACTGGAGAAAATTTTAAACACAGGTGATTTCCTGTAAAATATACTAGATTGATATAAAACTCAATTATATTCTAGTTTATGCAGAACTTACCCAGTATAACATACTGGAGAATAAGCTAACACACAGGTAATGTCCCGTAAAATATACTGGATTCAAACAAAACTCAATTATATTCTAGTCTTAGAACTTATCCAGTATAACTTAAAAAATATTACACACAGGTGACGCCCGTAAAATATTCTGGATTCAAACAAAATTCAATTATATTCTAGTCTTATAACTTATCCAGTATAACTTATTGGAGAATAAGCTTATACACAGGTGATGTCTCGTAAAATATACTGGATTCTATCAAAACTCAATTATATTCCAGTCTTAGAAATTATCCAGTATAACATACTGGAGAATAAGCTTACACACATGAGATGTCCCGTAGAATATACTGGATTAAAACAAAACTCAATTATATTCTTGTCTTAGAACTTATTCAGTTTAACATACTGGAGAATAAGCTTACACACAGGTGACGTCCCGTAAAATATTCTGGATTCAAACAAAACTCAATTATATTCTAGTGTTAGAACTTATCCAGTATAACATATTGGAGGAAAAGCTTACACACACGTGATGTCCCGTAAAATATACTGGATTCAAACAAAACTCAATTATATTATAACATAATATCTACATTAACGAAACATACTTCAAGTGAATTATAATGCTTTTTTTATGAGATTTCCAGTATAATAAGCTGGAAAAATCTTCGCTTTAGATATTAATTTAGAAACGTGCAACAAATTATACTGGCGCTATGTTCTACATTGAGAAAATTAGACAATAACACAGATTAAAGCATTAAAAACAAATCAAAAATTCGAAAAATTAAATTTTTTTACTGATACTTTGAATTTTATGGTTTGAATTCTTGATCGTAGAAGAAATTTAAATAATCAGACAAATTTTAGATAGAACTTACTTCGATTTGCAGATTGACGCAGAACGATTTTGCTAACACTTTGATTTGCAAATTAACGCCGGAAGATTTTGCGAATACCTCGATTAACGCCGAAATATTTT
>NW_017678190.1:0-9699 GCF_001879085.1 Nicotiana attenuata
GTACGTACGTACGAGACCGTAGGTGACCCGTCGACGAGTGGGTTCACGGGAGGGCGAATCGAGGGTCGTGACACAATTTTGTATCAAAGCTCTAGGTTCATAGGAGTCATGGGTCACAAGCCGGTTTATTAGAGTCTCGCTGATCGGTACGGAGACGTCTGTACTTATCTACGAGAGGCTATGTAATTGTTAGGAAAATTACACTTCTTGATTTCCTCATCGTGCGACTTGATTCCTTGAGGCTTATGCCCTTGTTTTTCTTCCTGCTCAATTTTACGCGACGCGAACCGTTGTTATAAATCGAGAATTGATGAATTGTAATGGTACTACAGATGTGGTGCAGAATGTTTCTCCCGGTATAGTTGGGCGAGCTATTGTCGTCGCCTTGCGGAAGGATTTTTCTATCGTTTTGGCTCGATAGTTGTGCTTCTAAGAGCTGGGAGGCTATGCACAGGTTTCTATGATGCTCGCGATTGGTTATCACACAATATTGACTTGATGGTAGGAGACTTGCCTATGTGATGGGGTGGTGAATGAGTTGAAAGGAAATCTACTCAGTGCATGATTCAGAGATAGGATATTTCACTTTCGGCGGAGGAAGAGCAATTGGCCTATCAATGTCCAGATTTGGGGTGATGGAGTAACGAGACTTGGAAAATTCGAGCGTGGTGGAATTTTTATCTGCGATGTAGTGTCGTCGTCCTCGATTGTATGTGTTATGTTTGCTAGTGTTATGGTCTTCTGCAATTCGCCCTTGGGGTATGATATTGTGAAATAATATTGGATAAAAGACTATTGGATATCGCGGGGTGCGGTGGTTCAGGATTGAATCGGTGTTTCTAATGTGGATGGCTCGAGAAAGATGATCTCCGGAAAGGTTTAAAGTTAGTAGCGAATTGTGGGTTCAAGTGCCACGAAGATAGATTTTATTAAGGCAACAACTGAGCAGCAAAGGATGAGTAATGACATGTGGGGAGTGTCAGGCGGTGGTTAAAATTTCTAGAAGGCCAGGTATAAGAAGCAAAGGTCGAGTGGTCGATTAGAGGGGTGGGTTCCACCAAAGTGGGAGAGTGGTGGATTTGCATATCGGCTTTGTGCTAGGATGACTACGCACCTTAAGGAGAGTTTGGAACAACTTGGGAATTTTAGTGATTAATGAGTGGGGTCGACGGATGTAATTTGAAGTATGGGCTATTATGCGGCAGGAGATTTGATATAACGGAAAAGAGCTACTTGAAGTGAAGAAGGATACAACGTAACTTTGAATTGGAAGGATGTTGCCGCACATTTAATTGATGTCCACGAGGGGTGAATGGACTTGTGCAGCTAGAGAGTGAGCTTGGATTTAGGATTTATGCCTTGTATAGGGGCAGATTTCAAGGGAAGTGATTCTGCCGGATGCTTCATCGAGAGGATATTTATGTGCTAGAAGATTCATGGAGTTGATTATATTCAGGGCCAAGTAGAGCGGGTGGCTCTCAACTCTCAACAACGGTCCTAGAGGATTCAAATGGGCAAAGTGTGGTGCCTAATGATTTCGAGCCTACGGTTAAGAATCAAGCTTTGTAGCAGCTTATGAGAAGGGGCACAGAATGTTCTATGATGTTTTGACTCGTAGTGTAGCATTTGGGAGGTATGAAATGGTTCGTTGGATTTGAGGCAGCATGGTCTCGTGATTCAAGGGCACTCGGGATGAGTGCCGATGGAGTGTGTTATGTGTTGAATGGAGTTATTATTATCTCTAAGGCAATCAAGAATTAATTTGGAAGAAGATAGATTGGTTAGCCATAGTTGAATTGGCATATTGGTGGTAGTGATCATTTCCTTCTACGTGATCAAGTTATGGAAGTGATTTGTGAAGACACGTGTGGGGCTTGTCGACTGCCGTAATTGATGTTATTTAGAGGTATTCCACTGTTATGGCCTGTCATGTGTAGGCGGATCCCGGAAGGGCTATGGTGGCTTAGACCACTACTTAGAGATTTTCATATTCTACGGTTATGAGAATTCACCTGTGTATTGCTATGGTTCTCCTGAAGTGAGTTAAGTGAAAAGGCCTTGCATCTTGGTTATGGAATTCTTGAACGCTTTCTCAGCGTTAGTGCGGCTGGTGGTATGGATACGCATATTTGTTGTCTGTTATGGAAAGTCGTGGGAGCATGCCCCACAGGAAGATTGTATAAGTGTGGCATGTAGTCACTGGATCGATTTAAGATTTAAACCAAGTATGAAAACGATGGTGATATCATTAATTTGAGAATTTATGCTTGGAGGGCACTCGACTTATTGGGTTGTGGACCGTGGAGGATTGCCCCGGTCATGATGGTAGTTCTCGTGTGTTATGAGAAAAAGGGAGTTATTATGGACCTTCGAAAGGTTATTAGCCTAGTTCAGTGTGATCAGAATCAGCTTGAGGTCTGTGGATGGATCTAAATGTGAATATGGGCTCTATATCAGGCCAGCTGTGTTCATATCAGCAATGCGCTGCTTTAGACAAGTAGTCTGGGTACTATTTTGTCATCAGCTATTTCTTGTAATGATATATTACGCCGTATGAGTTTTGAGACGGCTTGATGAATTTCTTATGTGTTGAGGTTTTGCGTACAGATGATGTTATATGAGCAGGATGGCTCTCGAGATTCAGATCGTATATCGCACCTCAGTTGTGTTTGAGTTTTGTAGCCTATGGCACTATATGTCTCCCCAGGGATGGTATTATGCACTTAGCGTGCTTGTCACCGATGTTCGGAATTTTGTTATATGAGCAGTTTAGCTCGATGTATATCTCCTTATGTGAATTCTATGTGTGGATCGGGTGGCACGCCGCCACGGGTATGTTATTTGGATCGGGTTGCACGCCGCAACAGTGTGATATTGAGTACAGTTTTCTATATGCTATTTTTGTATGCCTTGCTTCCTATTTTCTAAGGGAAGTTCATATTAGTGTGTGAGTTGAGTAGTTCCTTCTAGAGTTTGTTTTCCTTTTGTTGTGTTCGAGTTCGTAGCCTATTGGCACATTGTGGCATTATATGAGACTTTTGATCATGTCCGGGGTGGCTTATTGCCTTAGCGGTTCGTACTGGGTGAGACGAGATCATTGGAGTTAGGATCAGTGCAATCTGATTATGTGAAGTATATTAAGGAGCTAAGACCATTATTTGGTTCAGAATGAGGTGATGGTTCTTATCAGGAGTATAGATCCAATGATTTATTGATTTGGCAGTTGGGTATGAATTTCTACACACCTCTTCTATCTTGGCTGTATGGTAAGAGTTAGAGCAAGACCTATGTAGGCCATGAGGTGCAATGGGAGCATCAGATTCGTGGGATTTCGACTAATTTGATCAGAGAATGTTATTGTGGTCCTGTGAGTAAAGTGGTGCAAGGTATGAATTCTGCTAAGGTATGCAGTCATGTTTTGGCGCTACGGGTAGTTATTGATACGGTGAGCGTATGCTAGGACAGGCCTGGCAGAGAATTCTGGATGTAAGAATTGGGCTCTAAGGCTTATTTGCTTAAGTGGAAAAGGATATCTTCAGATTGATCGAGCTAGGGTACCCAGCTGAGTTGTGGTAGCACGGTTAGGTGCTCGAGGTGTTAAACAGTGATTTCGGACAACCCCAACATAGTTCTTAGCACGTTCGAGGACGGACGTATGTTTAAGTGGGAGAGGATGTAACGACCCGACCGGTCGTTTTGAGAATTAACGCCCCGATCCCTTATTAAGTGTTTTCCCCAAGTTTATTTCTGCTATTTTGATTTGTCGGGATGTTCGGTCTTGAGTTTCGGAGAGTTTTGGGGCACTTAGTCCCTAAATGAAAGCTTAAGTGTTGGAAAACTGACCATAGTCGGAACAGTGTGAAGACGGCCTCGGAATGGAAATTCGATGGTTCCGTTAGCTCCATTAGGTGATTTTGGGGTTGGGAGCGTGTTCGGAATGTGTTTTGGAGGTCCGTAGCTAATTTAGGCTTGCAATGCCGAAGTTTGAATTTTTGAAGTTTCCGGTCCGGTAGTGAGATTTTGATCCGAGGGTCGGAATGGAATTCTGGAAGTTGCAGTAGTTCCGTCATGTCATTTGGGATGTGTGTGCAAAATTTCAGGTAATTCAGACGTGATTTGGTTAGGTTTTTGATCGAAAGCGTATTTTTAGGGAATTTGGAGTTCTTAGGCTTAAATCCATGATTAATTCGAGTTTCTGATGTTGTTTTAGGTGGTTTAAGGATTGGTACAAGTTTGAAGGATGTTATGGGATATGCCCGTAGGTTTGGTTGAGGTCCCGGGGGGGCCTCGGGTGTGTTTCGGATGCTCAACGGGGCATTTTTGGAGTTGTTAAAGTTGCAGATTTCTGTTCAGGTCTGCTGCAGACTTTCCCTCTCTGCGATCACAACTGTCCCTACGTGATCACATAGTGTAAATTCGGAGGGTGATATTTTTGTTCTACGCGATTGCATTATCTGGTTCGCGATCGCGGAAGTCAGCTTTTTCCTTCTCCGTGTTCGCGATTGTTCTCCCGCGTTCGCATAGTAGAAATTAGGATCTAGTAATTCCTTGCATTTTCCTCTTCGCGATCGCGTGGCCCTGTTCGCGATCGCGTACGTCTATTTCTTTCTCTTCTGCGATTGCAGGCTTTAGGCCGCGTTCGTATAGACCAATTTTGGAACCTTTAAAATTTACCCTTCGCGGTCGCATTTAAATTCCTGCGATCGCATTGAACAAATACCTGGGCAGTTATAAACATTCCAAAAATCCGAGGGTTAGCCATTTTTATCAAAACACAAGCTTGGGAGCTCGGATTTGAGGGTGATTTCGAGGGTTTTTCAGGGACAACGATTGGGTAACGATTCTATACTCCTTTTTGCTTATAACCCACTAATCTAATCATGAATTCTTCCTTTAATTTCGGATTTTGAGTGAAAAATTGGTAAAACTTCCTAGACCAAATTATTGAGTTATGAGTGGGTGTTTGACCTTCGATTTGAGTGATTTTTACATGGTTAGACTCGTGTGGGTGTGAGGATTCTGAAAATATAAATTTCACCCGATTCCGAGACGTGGGCCCGAGGGGCGTTTTGGTCATTTTATATAATTTCGCGTATTAGCTTAGAATTTAATTGTAGAATCAGCTTGTTGAAGTATTATTTACATTATGAAATGGAATTGAATAGATTTGGGCCATTTGGAGTTGGATACTCGTGCAAGAACGTGGTTTCTAGTTGATTTTGAGCCGGTTCGAGGTAAGTGGCTTGTCTAACCTTGTGTGGGGGACCTTCCCCTTAGGATATGATGTTTGATAATTGAAATGCCTTGTACGTGAGGTGAGGAGCGCGTACTTGAGCTAATTGTTGAAAAATCCGGTTTTATTTTTTTGTATTTAAGCCGAGTTCCTTTCCTTCCTGTTTATTCTACTTGCGACTTTAGCCTGTTGTTAGTTTAGAAAAGCATGTTAAGATGACTTAATTGCCTTTTGCTTAAACTGTTTTAATTGCATTATGTGAAGTATGTTAGACTAGAATTAACTGTTTACTTGATACGTATTTAGCATTTAATAGAGTATCCTTGTGTTGCTTCTGTGTGTTTTAATTTGGGACTACGGGACGACATCCCGGGAGATCCCCTGTTCGTATTTATGATTCTTGACTGAGTTGCGGGATACCAAGAGATCCCTGGCACGTATATTGAGGATACCAAGAGATCCTCGGGATACCAAGAGATCCCCATCATATATTGAGGATACCAAGAGATCCTCGGGATACCAAGAGATCCCTATCATACATTGAGGATACCAAGAGATCCTCGAGATACTAAGAGATCCCTGGCATACATTGAGGATACCAAGAGATCCTCGGGATACTAAGAGATCCCTGGCATATATTAGAAGAGAGACCCTAGTGTGTATATATTGAAGGATACCAAGAGATCTTTCGGGATACCAAGAGATCCCGCATATATTTGAGGATACCAAGAGATCCTTGGGATACAAGAGATCCTAGGTGTATATATTGACGTCAGTCGGATCCAGGAATCCCAAAGAGATCAAGCTCGGGAATACATAGAATCCCTTGAAATGAGAATCCACCTCTGGATAATAATTGATTCCCGTGTGTGGTGATTACTGTGATTGTTCTTAATATTCTGTTTCCGTTATGTTAACTCTTTTATCATGTAATAGCCTTAGCTGTAACGATTCTCAATATATATTGTTTATCTTAACCTGTCATATTATTATTATTTACCTCAGTAGGCCCTAACCTCCTCGTCAATACCCGACCGAGGTTAGGCTGACACTTACTGAGTACGCTGTGGTGTACTCATGCCTCTTCTGCCATGTTTTTTGTGTGCACGATCCAGGTACTTCCGCTCAGTTTATCATCCTTGAGGCGAGGTGTTCTGTAGAGACTTCAAGGTATATCTGCCGCGTCCGCAGACCGTGGAGTCTCTTTCTATTCTTGCTGTTTAGTATTAGCCCTTCTGTATTTTCTGTTCTTGTTAGACATTCTGGAGTTAGAGCTGTGTAGTACTTCTTAGCTTGTGATTCATGGGTTTCCTGGTCTTGGATTAAATTTGTTGGTCTTTAGCGTTAAACATGGTGTTTGCCGAGCGGCACATTTACACACTGGTTAATTTTTATTTCTGTTTTAAATTGTTTTACTTCCGCAATTTTTTTAGTTTCTTTTTCCGCAATTTAGGCTTACCTAGTCGTAGAGACTAGGTGCCATCACGATGGTTCACGGAGGGCGAACTAGGGTCGTGACTCAATTTTTTTAAATATCCAGTAATTATCCTTCAAATTATTTTTACGATGATTTAATCATCTAAGCTTATCATTTATACCAACATGGTGTTTTAAATATTTTTCAGCGCATTTTTATAATTATATTTGCATTTTTAGGGCTAATTGCACATTTTTTGCAATAATAGCCCCTATTTATGTATAATTATATTATTTATGCATAAAATGACTTTTTATATTTTTATAATGTTAAATAATTATTTTTAATCATTTTAGTACACAAATGATATTTTTGTTATTTATTAATTATTTTTATAAATTATTTTTATTAAATATTGGGTATTTTAAAAAAACTAGCCTAAAAAACCTACCCATTTTCGGACCAATTGCTGGCCCAAATCTAACACCCTAGCCCAAATAACCCCCAGCCCAAATCAATTAACCCAACCCCACAACCCGATCACAACCCGTTTAACCACCCGACCCAAGACCCCTTTTTAGTCGTGACCGTTGATCTCTGAGATCAATGGCCCACATTACACCCTCCCTTTTTATTACCACCCAAACCCCCTAACCCTAAACACTTCCCACCGTCCGCCGCTCTCATATCCCACCTCCCTTCTCCCTCCTAAGAACCCTATCCGCCGCCTCCCCTAATCTCTCCTACTCGCACACGATATGGGATTCTATGGCTACCCTACGCCATATATGGCCTTTCTTTGGTATTGGATCCTTTTCTATGCTTCTTTTCTAAACATGGAAAGCAGATCACATAAGAATCGAAATAAAATCGGTTCAGATCCTTGACATTTCTGATTATTCTGTCTATATTCGTCATGTGCTTTTTTGTAAGTACGAATATTTCTATATCTTATGTTGATTCTTACTTACCCTAAATTAGGGTTTTCAAATCCCTTTTAATCGAGCCAAAATAGGTTCGTTTTTCTGATTTTAGATATTATTATGTCCATATTTACCCTACATTCTATTATGGCCTATTTTTTATTTTATTTCTGTCAATATTTGTCTTACCCTAAAATTAGGGTTTTCAGATTTTCTTAATTAGTTCAATTTTATAATTTTAGTGCTATTTGTGTCTCTATTCATCTTGTGCTACTTTGTTTATGAATATTCTGTCAATATTTATTTTTCCCTAAAATTAGGGTTTACCAGCTTACTCTCCTAATTTGATTTTAATTAATTTATATGTTTCTTTCCTTTTATGGTCTGATTGTTTATATTTCCTTATTTATGTGCTTGTTCTACTGCTACATTAACTGATCCCCCCTTCCCTTTTGTGGACGGAACTTGAAAATCACTATCTCCTCACTAAAAACTGAAGTTTTCTACTCTATATTTGTTCACTATTATATTCTATCTGGCTCTTTGCCGGCTGAAAGCCAAGGCTAGAAATTCTGGGTTCTTGCTCTTCGATGATATTTAGAATACTGTGGACTTCGTTCTTTCTTGTATTTTCGCTTAACTGGTAAGTTGCTGGACTTTTGTCACTCCATTCCTATTTACCCGTCATTTGCATATGTTTTTCACTTCTGGAGGTTGTAGTTTAGTGTGTTTTCTAGGTTGTTCTTGTGTGTAGTTCTGATTGCTTTATTTCACTTTTAGATCTCTTTAACCTTTAACTTCATTATGTTGGTAATCTGAAACATGCCTAAACCTGGTTTGAGTTAATTAATTTCTTTTCAAGCTCATCTAGCCTGTGTGTTGCAACTTACTAATGTTTAGAACCTTTGCACTTTAGCCTCTCTTTAGTGTTTGATTTTGTTACCAATCCTGTTACCTAAACATACTTTACTTACATAATTATTGCAATGACTTGTTCTCATCCTGTCTAAATTCTGTTGCCAATTAACATGATTCTCACTAGGATCTATTCTTAGCATATTTTGAACCTCTCTTACTATGAGTCTGTGTACACCAATCTTGCAAACCTGTTCTGTTAATGTGTGACTACCTATGCATTAGGTGTTGAACTTGTTCTTCTGAAACTTTGTTAAGTCTGTTCTTGAAACTTAAGCCTATTCTGTTATCTGCTCTATGTGCTCAACTTGATTATGTTTGTATCCTGCAGTGCTGTCCCTCAACCTCAGTTTATCCTCTTTCATTTATTACCTGGGCTCTTTTGATTTCTCATTCGTAGACGGCTGAAAGCCAAGGCTAACTAAATTCTATCGTTGACCTCTCTAGTGTGAGCACTGCTCGGGGTCCAATTGAGACCCTTGTGAACTCTGACACACTAGGACTTGGCCCCTAGTCATTCCCTGAATCTCCTCTATTAACCTCCCTAGTGTGAGCACTGCCCTAGGTTCTTGAAGCCCTTGGGAACTCCGACATACTATGGTCCAAGGTTCTTTGCCACTTTTCCTAATTGCTCAACTGTGCACCCTAATTTCCACCTACTGGACAAGCCAATGGGCTTGTGTAAATGGTTGTCCTTCTGAGACTGTTGATCAGCTCTGGCTACTGGGTTTTGGCTATTCTGTGTGTAAATGAAGATCATTTTTTGGGTTTAATTGGCTATGACTTCTGGGCTATGTTGAAGCCTATTGGATATGATGCTGAAGTCTCAACAAGGCTAGGTATTTAGTTATGTATTTGGGTCCGCTATAGGCCTGTCTATTGCTATGTAATATTACTATTTTACTTGTTAATCTGGGTCTGTTAATACTTTGTGTAAACAATTGGGGTGTTAGTTAAAGGGAATGGGTAGAATTCTAAATCTGCATGCCATGGGTAGATAACATGCCTATAGGACTTGACAATGTATTTGCTATATGTGTTGTTCGATTACATGAGCCCTATAGAAATCATGATATTAGGAGACGCACACACACCCTAACTTGTTTACTACTTCACTACGCTATGTTCTACTGGTTGCGTGGTTATAAGTCGAGCATCAAGTGACGCACTTTTGCTTAGCTAACTCGAGTTTATTACCACTTAGGAAACGT
>NW_017678190.1:11876-23578 GCF_001879085.1 Nicotiana attenuata
AAGTCAAGACCTTGCCCAAAGTCTGCCAGGATTTCCATAATCCCAATGGACACAATCACAATCTGTGCATTATTTGGAGAAAACGTGCAAATATCTTGATCATTAACGTGTATATAGCCAAATCCGGAGGGGGAAAGGGCTAACTTTATCTGTTTTGCAGAAATGAGGCACAAAGTCCCCAGCTTCGGCATGGTTCAAAATATCCCACCTTTACTGCTAGATTGGTGGGAAAGTCTCCCACCAAATGACAAAAACCATGTGAATAGAGTCCTCGGGAATTTACCCTCTATGTTAGACATTCAGCCAAACAATGCAATAATCGAGGCCGCCACCATGTTCTGGGATGAGAAGAGAGCTGTTTTCCATTTTGGTCACATAGAAATGACTCCCCTTTTAGAAGAAATAGGAGGTTTCGCTGGGCTCCCATGGGACAACCCTGGTTTGTTGGTACCGAAAAATCGCACTCCTCGAGGTTTCTTGAAAATGATGGGTTTCAGGAAAAATGATGATTTAGTCTGTCTGTATAAGTCTTACATACCTTTCGATTTCCTCTATGAATGTTATGGGCACAGCAAGTCATACCGCCTTTACCATGATGAGTTTGGCATCACTTCTTTGGGTTGGACTCACCGCCGAGTTTTTGTATTTATTGTCTGTTTTCTGGGGATGATGGTATTTCCGATACAAGGGAGAAAGGATCCACACTCGCCTAGCTATGGTCACTAAGGCTTTAATGGAGGGGATTGAGGGGCAAACTTACACTATTCCCTATGATTCTAGCTTATATGTACCGGGCTTTAGACCATTGAAAAAATGGGTATAGGCATTTCGAGGGTTGCAATCTGTTGCTGCAAGTATGGTTATTGGAACACCTGCAGAGAGGAGAATACCGTCAAGAGCTTCCGCGACGACCATGGAATGACCACATAGCCTATCACCATCCGAAGAGAATGACTTTTATCCCAAACAGGTTTGCGCAACCGGAGAACGGTGTAAGATGGGCACATTTCTTCATCAATCTGACTGATGAAAAGGTAAATTGGATGTTCGAGTGGTTCCCTAGCAGTGAATTCATCATCAGATCGAGAGATACTCCTCATCTAGTGCTAATCGGATTGAGGGGAATCTATCCTTATGCTCCTATCAGGGTTATGAGGCAAGCTGGGAGAAAGCAGGTTATACCACGAGTTCCCAAAATGGTTTAGTACAAATCAGACTTCCAGGGCAACACCATTCCATTCAAGTTTGAGGAACAACTCATGTGGCATCAAAAGATCATTGTGGAGAAAGATACAATCGAGCCAGATCGGTATCATGTCGGGAATGTGCATTTCTATCCATTATGGTGGGTAGATGATATAGCAGGGGATGTCAAGCCAGGGATTAATCTAAAGAATAGGGTTGTAGACGACGCTTTTGAAGCACAAGTCAAATACAGGATGTTGCATAAAAGGGTCTTCGAGTCTGAAGCCAGGCATTTGGAACAACATAAAGTGGACATGGAAGCAATCAACGAATGAAGAGAAATCGCTACCGAGTGAACAGAGAGGTTGGAGTATTTGGAGCAGGGGTTGATGGAGCTTGAGGGGAAAATGAGAAAGAGGGTTGCAGGCTGTAAAAACATGGATGGCAATGAAGGAGGGCTCCTAGCAAGGGCATATCTGCTGTTGGACATGCGCGACCTAGGGAATTTGATCGATGGAGCAAAGAAGGCCAAGCATGGAGAAGGTCCCTCTGCGACCAAATAGATTAGGAATTATGTTTTACTTGCTTTCTAGACTGTTTTTAGACTATGGTTGTGATAAGGCAAATGCCATTAGTGACTCTTTATAATTATTGTCGTTTTAGTAGAGATTTGGTTCATTTATCATATTAATGAAATGATGCAGTTATTGGCATTGATTTTCTCCAAATCTATGTGTCGCTTAGGCCTACCTCGGGCACAATGAGGTCCCCAAATTAGGACGCGAATTTATAATTCCGCAATATGTGTTTAAATACCGCAAACATCCTTTTAATACTCCTTGCTAACTTGTTTACCTTTTTATTTTCTTCTTTATTTGATTATTCCCATCCCCTAAGGTTGGTTAGTGCATACTGGCATCATCAGCATATCATACCAGATCTAGAGGTCCTCCACCTCCTCCTCCTCCAAGCGATCCTAAAAGCAAGGGAAAAACGAGAATGGATGATACGAGTGGTATCAGGAAAGACAATACTACGCATGCGGAGAACGTCGAGACTTCGGATAGTCGGAGTACTCCGGCACAGAATGACTTGGTTTTACGGTTGGAACAAAAGATACTGGAGCTACAAGGGGAACTTGAGCTGGTCCAGAACTTGGAAAACCTTTCCCTTACCCTGAACGTCCCCAACGTCAATGGTGAAGTCCAAACCCACTACTAAAAAGTAAATGGACACGGTCGCATGCAATATAATTTACCCAACTATGAGTCGGGGTCGATCCCACAGAGAACAATATGTAGGCGATTAGGAATGTAAGAGAATTATCACTTATCGCGCAATGCCAAACACTAAGAATTTGGTTTTTGGAAAATGTTTATAACTAAATGCGAAAATGTAAACTAACCTAGAAAGCAAGCAAAATGATCAATGGCTACAAGGATGGATGCATCGGGAATTACACTCAAGTAACGATCCAATGTATTTCACGATTTCACAAATATGAGCAAGTTTATGTTAATTAGCCACGGGTAATAATTCTATATTAGCTTCTTCCGAAGACTAACAAGACTTCCTAATTGAATTATCCCTAAAACAATTAAGAGATTAAGCACTCCCAGATATGGCTACAAGTAGTTCAATCCTATCCCTAGGTAGAATCTATAAAATGAGGGTTAACGCCTCAAGTTCTTGTTAATTAATCTTTCCCAACCCCAAATTATCTTTTTCAAAATTAATTCGAAGTTAATGGGCGAGTCCTAGGGATAACTAATCCCTTTGGAAACATTAAAGAACAAGAATAATTAAAGAAACAATAACTCACTTCATAAAAGGATAAAAATCATTCAATACGTAAGCACAACAAGGTATTTAATCCACACTTTAAACAAGAATATTTCCATAAACAAGATTCAAGTGTTGGGTAAAATACTACACACTTAGATATACAATACAAAGCAAGGAAATGAAGAAATAAACATAAATGGGTAAGAAATCCTTAACCACAAGCTTCAAATCTTCAAGACCCAAGTGTGTGTGCAAAATCCTAGCTTCTACCTTGTTCTCTCTAAGTCTAAGAACTCAAAAATATGCTAAAGATGTCCTGATATTCCCAAAGATATCTTACAAATGAGCTAAGTCGGGTATTAAATGGTTTGGGGGTCAAAAATGTGAAATTCCATTTCTGCCCAGATTTCGCCCAGTTTTAATGAATCACGATCGCGTAACAAGGATTGCGATCGTGGAGAGTGAAGATGATGACTACTGCGATCGCGTAAAGGATCCTAAGTTCGCGTAGAACATTTCCTGGGCATTTGCTACTTTCTTTATCGCGTTCGCGGAATCAGCCACGCGATCACGATACATATTTTCTCAGCCTTATGCGATCGCGTTCCTATGTTTGCGATCGCAAAGGGTATTTGGCAGCAGTTATTTTTCACCATTTTTGAACATTTTGACTTGGTTTCTTCCGTTTCTTCTCCAAATCACATGACACCTGAAAATTGTAACGACCCGACCGGTTGTTTTGAGCTTTTTCGCTTTGATCGCCAGTTCTCGGGCATGACTTGCCCCGTGTAATGTATTATGACTGATGTAGATCGTTGGTTTTGGTTTTCAGGAAAATCGGAATGAATTTGAAAGAACAGTCTCAGTTGAAAGCTTTAAATTTGAAAGTTTTGACCAAGATTTGACTTATTTGTATATGAGCTCGGATCGGAATTTTTATGATTTGGTTAGCTCTCTTGGGTGATTTGGGACTTAGGAGCGTGATCGGAATGCATTTTGGAAGTCCGTGGAAGGTTTAGGCTTGAATTGGTGGAAGTGAAATTTCAGCGTTTTCTGGTAGATAGGTGAGATTTTGATATAGAGGTCGGAATGGAATTCCCAGAGTTGCAGTAGCTTCGTTATGTCATTTGGGATGTGTGTGAAAATTTCAGGTCATTCGGATGTGGTTTGGTCAGGTTTTTGATCGAAAGTGTATTTCGGAAGTTTTTGGAAAACTTAGGCTTGAATTCGATGAGTTTTGGGTAATTTGATGTTGTTTGAGGTGTTTTGATGATTGGAACAAGTTCGAATGATGTTATGGGTTATGTTGGTAGGTTTGGTTGAGGTCCCGAGGGCCTCGGGTGTGTTTCGGGAGATTAAACGGATCAATTTCATGTTTTGAGGACTTCAGAAATTGCAGGTTTCAGTTGCAGGCTTTTTTTCATTGCGACCGCGTTGGTTCTCTCGCGATCGCATAGAAGCTTTGGAGGGAGCTGTTCAATTGTGCTTCGCGTTTGCATATGTTGAGGTGCGATCGCATTGTAGGGTGAAATTTGTTGATCGCGAACGCGTAGGGCAGGTCGCGTTCGCATAGAGTAAAGTGGACCTGAGGTCTTGGTTGGGATTTTGTTCTTCGCGAACGCGGAGTGTTGTCTGCGATCGCATAGAGTGATTCTGCAGTGTATTGCGTTCGCATGGATTATGTTGCATTCGCGTAGGGTTTAATCTGAGGCCTGAGTTTTTGTGCTTCGGGATCGCGAAGGTTTTTCCGCGATCGCATAGAAGAAAATATGCCTGGGCAGAATGTTTTTAAAGTCATCTTGTTCGCGAATGTGGGTCTATTTTCACCCATAGCTGCTCATTTTTGGAGATTCTTGAAGAAAATTAAAGAGGGATTCAAGGGGAAACGACTTGAGGTAAGAACTTTGGTCTTAAAACTCGATTATATTGTGAAATCCACTTAGAAATTCATGGAAACTAAGCCTAAAATGGAAGAAACTAGGGCTTGGGATTTTGAAATTTGGTTTAGGGATTTGAAGGACCATTTGAGGTCGGATTTGAGAACTTTTGGTATGTATGAACTCGTGAGGAGATAAGGAACTCGTTGATGTAAAAATTTCTGAGTTTCGAGGAGTGGGCCCGGGGCTCGGGTTTTGGCAATTTCGGGATTTGTGCCCGTTATTGATTGTTTTCGCTTGGGCTTTATTCCCTTAGCATATTGTGATGTATTCGTTCTGATTTTGGATAGATTCGATGCGCGTGGAGGCCGATTTGAGGGGCAAAGGCGTCGCGAGCTAGAGATTTCGCCGGTTCGAGGTGAGTAATGATTGTAAATGATATCCTGAGGGTTTGAAACCCCGGATTTGCACATTGTAGTGCTATATTGAGGTGACTTGCACATCGGATAGCGAGCGTGGGGTAGAGCACCGTTGGGGATTGCAACTTGGTCCGTCCCGATTGATGAATTTACCGCGTATTTGATTAAAACTTGTTTGTTATCATCATGACTTGGGCTGATTGCCATATTTGGGCTTCGTGCCAACTATTTGAACCCTCCGGTGATTTTTATCACTATTTCCTCACTGTGTTGACTTATTACTTGAACTCAGTCCTGTTGATATTTTCTGTTTTACAAACTCAGCCACCTATATTCAGATTTGAAACTTAAATGAAATTTCTAAATGATGTTTTGGGCTGAGAACTACTGTTTTACTAATGCCCGGGGGGCTTGTGATGATTTTCGTACTGAGTGAGGCCTAGGGCCACATGCGAGGATATGCTGAGTGATATGAGGCCGAGGGCCTGAGATACATTTATATGCCACGAGATGGCTTGAGTGATGTGAGGCCGAGTGCCGAGCGGTATGAGGCCGAGTGCCGAGAGATGATGCCACGAGGTGGCTTGATATTGCGCTTGGGCCGTAAGGGGCCCCTCCCGGAGTCTGCACACCCCCAGTGAGCGCCGTCGATGATATATGGATCGGGCTGCACGCCGCAGCGGTTACTATATGATACTATTCTGAGAGTGATCTGAGAGAGAGAGCCCGAGGGGCTGGTACTGTTCTGAGATATTGCCCGAGGGGCGAACCTTTATGTGTTCATCTTTCATATTTACTTGTCATTTTACCTTCTATTTTGTGATAATTTGCTCGAGGGGCGGATTTTCTGTGCTTATCGGCACTACTATTTTGCAATCATTCGTAACTGTTGAAAAAGTCATTTTCAAAGAGGTTTAAACTGAGCTGAGGTATTTTCTAAAGATTTCACAGCCTCACTGTTTTTCTCAAAGGGTTTTACACTGCTTCTATACAGCATGATGGTTTGCTTTACGTGATTTCTTACTGCATAGTTGTTATTTACCTTTATTACTCACTGAGTTGGAGTACTCACTTTACTCCCTGCACCTTGTGTGCAGATGCAGGTATTTATACACCCGGTAGCGGGTTTTTGGCTGATTGTAGGCAGGGTTATCGGAGTTTAGCGAGGTAGCTGTCAGCGTTCGCAGCACTGACTTTTCTCCCTTTTCGTTCATCAGTCCTGTTTTGTATATGTCAGACCTTGTAGTTGTATTCCTACTCTAATAGATGCTCATGACTAGTGACACCCCGATGTCGGGCTGTGTATGGGCTGTACTTCCGCCTTGTTATGATATTATCTGCTGTTTAGGATTATTAAATCATGTTTTAGCATGTTTTATTGTTGTTTAGTTGTTTAACTTCAAATTGGATATGTGTCGGCTGGCCTTGTCTTCGAGAGGCGCCATCACGACCGGGTCTGGGTTTAGGGTCGTGACAAGTTGGTATCAGAGCCTAGGTTACATAGGTCTCACGAGTCATGAGCAGGTTTAGTAGAGTCTCGCGGATCGGTACAGAGACGTCTGTATTTATCCTCGAGAGGCTGCGGGACCTTTAGGAAAACTTCACATTCTTGAATTCTCATCGTGCGTCCTTGATTCAGCTTGAAAAGTAACTCTTGCAATTCCTTCCACGCGTTCGTATCAGATGTGCATCGATGGCTTGTGATTCCCTGATTGAGGGGCGAGATGTGATCTCTATGTGCTGATGTTGGGCCATTCTCGAGGACTCGAGGCCGGATTTTTGTCTATAGCTTGAGCACCGAGGTGCTGACTGTGTGAGCATGTGTTTCTGGACCTATATGCTCTGTTGTGTCCCTATTAAGGGAAGTAATGATTGGATAGTACGTGATGAGAGTGATGTTACTGCGAGATGTATCCATATGATTTAGTAGCGACGAGAAGGGTCTGCTGGAGGATAGAAGAACTATTAGGTGCTTGACTTCCATCTTGATTCTAGTTTTAGCTC
Organism: Nicotiana attenuata; assembly: GCF_001879085.1. NCBI lineage: Eukaryota > Viridiplantae > Streptophyta > Magnoliopsida > Solanales > Solanaceae > Nicotiana > Nicotiana attenuata. The sequence goes on from NW_017678190.1 coordinate 19,147, forward strand.
CGAGCTATGGGCGTGTGATGAATCCTTTCGCGTTTCCTAGTCGGGAGGGAAGTGAATTTCATGTTTCGGTATGAGTTCAAACTCATGAAGACTAAGTGACTGTGTAATGTGTATGACGGCGGAAATTATACAGAAATGTCAGTTTGAGGCGAAGCAGGTTGGTTATCTCCTGCGGAGTGTCCTGAAGTTGTGTGGTCCTTATGTTGTCTGTTAAAAGATCTCATCTACAAGTGAAATATACGTGTTGAAATTTAAATTTTGGATCGCTCAAGAGAGTGGATTTAGCTACTACGAGGGTGAATGCGAGATTTGCAGAAGATATGAAGTACCAGATGGTCTGTGTTCCACGAGCTTATGAAGGATTGAGTTTAATCTCACTATGGTATTATGGCAGCAATAAAGTATATGCGTTATGAGTTATTGGGTGTCTTTTGATCTATGGCTTCGAGCCAAGTGGGGGAGTCTGCTATTGATTAAGCTGATTGCGCGGCTAGGTGCTATGTTGGTTCTAGTTTGAGGCGTGTTGGTGAGTCAGTTATGGCTTACGGAGATTGAGGTCGAGGATGGCTCGAGTGAAGGAAAATTTTGACAAAGGTTATAGGATGCTTCATAGGTGTTGGAGAATCACGGAATGTCTTGAGTTTTTGTTGATAAAGAATGCTCAGTGCATAGGAAAAAGGGAGTGGCTTAGTAGCATCAAGGTAAGGTTATATGCTGCAGCGTCAGAAATGCCAAGGAGGCGCATATTGTCGGTTCTTTTGATCGGGCTAATTGCAGTTTGGGTAGAGTGGGTGACTACAGAGAATGGTTCTAATGCGTTCTGGGTTTTACATGCAACAAGTGGAAACTGGCAGGTTGTACTTGTGGCTAGAAACTGAGTTTTCATTGGAATATGTCAACGCTTGCGGTATTTTCTATAAATTGTGGGATTCTATGTTTCAGTATTAGGAAGCTAAAGGTAACGGAATTAGATTCGTAGGAAGTCTCTTCGGAGTAAAGTATTTTGAAGGTGGTGCTTTTAGGGATATTTAAGAGAGTATTCAGTAGATTATGAGCCTTAGGCTATGTAGTATCATGCTTGGGTCTCGCGTGATGAGTTGGGTTGAAGAAATGTGATGTTATATCAAGAAAGAGTATCAAGTTGAAGGTAAGTCAAAAGGAAACTCGGATAGGTGGGATAGCTTGGTAGTAGGCCGGATTGGCATGGTAATGGATATGATCGGTTCTTGAGTGCTTATGAAGCGGTGGGTTTCCACAGTTGTTTCGTGGCAATACTCTTAGGTTTGGATTGCTTGTAGCTTGGTTGAGTTAGAGGGAGTCAGTTCTGATGGTTCGGTTTTGTGCAAAAGGGGATTCGTAGAGTTTTTGATAATTTCTACCATGGTTAGAGATGTATAATTTCTGCTGGCAGGAGGAGCATGAGATGTATAGTGATTTTCTCCTAGATGGGATCAATGGAAAGTTCTTGACTAGTTGAGTACGTAGATGTTTGTGGCTCGGAAGGGAGATGAAGTTCTCATGTTATCCTAGGATGGTATGGTATATGTGGTAAGTTGTGGAGGATTGAGATTTGCGTGTGTATGGTTACGGTTCAGTTCTGAACGGAAGGTCATAAATTCTTAGGCAGCGAGCAATTTCAGGTAATTAGAGAAGTGAGCTTCAGATGATTAAGGAAATGATCTTCAGATGATTAATGAAATGGTATTGCTAGTTGGAGGTAATTTGATGAGGGTTTATGTTTCGGAATAAGTTAATGTGATTAAGTTGATGGTACTTCGGTAGTACTGCGACACTTTCTTGTAGATCGACTGCTGATATCCGAGTTTGCTTGGAGGCACAGAAGAATGTTAGAGTATCTCTCGTGGAATGATTGGATATTAGAGGTGTAGTATGTATTCAGACGGTAGAATTGGGATCAGGTATGGTGATTCGTGTGCTATATGGAGTTGGAGACTGGGAGTTCTCATATTGAGGTTATGCTGGGGTTACAGGTCGTGTGTATCGGCACTGTGTGGTGACTATCGGGGTTTGGAGACCCGAGTGGATCTTTTGCTGCTTGGTACGTTAGTTTTTGGAGGTGATATTGGGTATGGACTGGTTGTCTCAGTGTGGTGTCATTCGGAGCTATTGCGCTAAGGCGGCGATGTTGGTTATGCCGGGAATGCCACGGTTTGGGTGGCGAGGTTCGACGGATGATGTTCTTAGTAGGGTGGTTTTATATTTCGAAGGCCCAACAGATGGCTGGGAAGGACTGTTTTTCTTATTCTGGACTCTCGTGATGGATGTCAGTGCAGAGGCTCCTCATATTGATTCAGTTTCGGTGGTGAGGGACTTTTTGGATGTGTTTCTTGTGGCCGGGCATGTCGCCAGGCAAGGTTGTTGATTTCGGTATTGAGTTGATGCCGGGCACCGTATCGTATGGCGCCGACAGAGTTAAAGGAGTTGAAGGAACATCTTCAGAGTTTCCTTGATAAGGGGTCTGTTGGCAGGCCAATGTGGATGTGTGTTCTAACTTGAGTCGACTTGGTTTACTCTGAGTTGTATGGCTGAGGGATGTGTGACTCGGTTGCTATTGAGCCTATTAGAGTTCTGAGGAGATATATGAGTTACCTTTCCGTGTTGTGGGGCATTTGGGATTTGTTGGTTATAGGCACTTGTAGTGCGGTGTCATTGGGGTCTCTCAGTGGGGCTCGAACGGAAGTAGTATCAGATATTGCTCGGCGGGTGGCGCATCGGTTATGTAATGATGGGATGTGTGGTGTTATGTATTTACTTCACCGCGGTTATGATGAATTGCTTTGGTTCTAGATATTGATTGAGCGTGGTCGTCAATTTCGAGCAGAGTGACTTGAGGTGTTTCATGTGGAGCAGTATTCGGATAGGATCGCGCATTGCAGCGAAGTTATGTGGAGGTATGACCTTGCGAGTTAGATTCATGTGATCTGTTTCTATGATGTGAGACGGGGTCTCAGCCTTGTGTTGTGGTGGTACTAGTGAGCTTGCGGTACGGCTCTTTCATTTGAGCCACTTTCATGATTTGAGTAGGTTCGGATTGTTTCTTATTGGTGCGCGGATTGCGCAAGTTACGGCTTTAGTCTGCATTGAGGTGTCATGTCACCAGAGTAGTTGTGCTGGATTGGATGAGATCGTTGGGATCTAGAATGAGTACAAACGGATTCGGTTTCAGTATGTTGGAAGGATAATATCGATGTTCGGCTCAGAAATTTGCTATGGTCTTTGCCAAAGGAGAAGTGGCTTCATGAATGGTTGACCTGAGGAATAGTCATGGCTTACTGTGTGTTTTATTTATATCTGGCAGTGTATGAAAGTGTTGGGACGAGACTTTAGTTGATAAGAGGTTTCTATCGGTATCCGGTTGTTGTGCGCAACCGCTGTGATTAGAAGTTATCGCTACAAGTGTTTGAGTTATGTGGTATATTATGTGATTGCACCTGAGTTAGCAGGTATGGGTTATTACAGCTTGTTCGGGCTTATTCAAAGTATAAATGTGAAATTCTGTTTGTATTGATGATTTCGGAAGTGGGAATGTGGTTCTATGGTTTATGGACTAGATTGGATTGTGAAATTTTAGTTTTTATGTGTTATCGGACCTATTTGAGGTAGGGTGACGTGGGATCACCCCCGGGTATATGCATGGCAAGGTTATTCAGCGATTGGTTGGCTTGTAGAACAACTCTGGGTACGTTCGAGGACGACCGTGTGTTTAAGTGGGGGAGGATGTAACGACCCGACAAGGTCGTTTTGAGCTTTTGCGCTTTGATCGCCAGTTCTCGGGCATGACTTGCCCCGTGTAATGTATTATGACTGATGTAGATCGTTGGTTTGGGTTTTCAGGAAAATCGGAACGAATTTGAAAGAACAGTCTCAGTTGAAAACTTTAAATTTGAAAGGTTTGACCAAGATTTGACTTATTTGTATATGAGCTCGGATCGGAATTTTTATGATTTGGTTAGCTCCGTTGGGTGGTTTGGGACTTAGAAGCGTGATCGGAATGCATTTTAGAGGTCCGTGAAAGGTTTAGGCTTGAATTGACGGAAGTGAAATTTCGGCATTTTCCGGTAGATAGGTGAGATTTTGATATAGAGGTCGGAATGGAATTCCTAGAGTTGCAGTAGCTTCGTTATGTCATTTGGGATGTGTGTGCAAAATTTCAGGTCATTCGGATGTGGTTTGGTCGGTTTTTGATCGAAAGTGTATTTCGAAAGTTTTTGGAAAACTTAGGCTTGAATTCGATGAGTTTTGGGTAATTTGATGTTGTTTGAGGTGTTTTGATGATTGGAACAAGTTCGAATGATGTTATGGGTTATGTTGGTAGGTTTGGTTGAGGTCCCAAGGGCTTCGGGTGTGTTTCGGGAGATTAAACGGATAAATTTCATGTTTTGAGGACTTCAGAAATTGCAGGTTTCAGTTG
>NW_017678191.1:0-1952 GCF_001879085.1 Nicotiana attenuata
TTTATTGATGTTATTAAGTCGATTATGTCTAGATACGATTGATTTGGAGCCAAATTCGAAAGGGAAAGCGGTGTTTGAGGGTTGAGTTGGCCGTGAAAGTTCGAGGTAAGTGTTTGGTCTAACCTTAGCTTGAGGGACTAGGAGTCGTGTCTTATTTGCTACATGTTAATTGTGGAGTACGACGTATAGGCATGGTGACGAGTATCTATACGTCGGTGTCAAGCATGCCCGTGAGTCTTGTATCATAATTGTTATGACTCCGTTGTGGTTTATTGTGCCTCACATGTTACCATCATCATTGTTCCCTTGCCGGGATGTTTGTTTTGATATTATTGTTCCCTTGTCGGGATGTTGTCTAAATATTATTGTTCCCTTGCCGGGATGTTTGTTTTGATATTATTGTTTCCTTGTCGGGATATTGTCTAAATATTATTGTTCCCTTGCCGGGATGTTGTTATATTGCTCTTGTTCCCTTACCGGGATTCTTTGTGGTTGTTGTTGATTTGTAACTGGGATCGGGTGGCACGCCTGCCACGAGATAAATGAAATGGGAGCGAGTGGCACGCCTGCCACGAGATATATGAAATGGGAGCGGGTGGCACGCCTGCCACTGTTGACATGTGATTTTTGACCCTCCCCGAAATTTTACCCATTTTAGCATGTAAATATTTAGTTTAGGCCTAATATCGCCATTTCAACTAATTTTTACTATTTTACTTTATTTTATTACAAGAAAATGAAAAATTACAAAAAAATAGGTTTATTTATATTTTATAGTCATTTTTAATCTTAAAAAAAAGAATTACCAAAATAGTACCCTATCTTTATTTTTATAGTCTTGAAAACAAAAAAAAAAAGTAGTTTTATGTTTTATAGTTTAATTCAATTAATTAAAATTAGTCTTATATTTTTATATTATAATTGTACATAATTTTAGAAGAAAGAATTAGTTTTAGGTTGGCTTATCCCGTTTTTATAAATCTTATAGTCCATTTTTTTAGTCTTTGGCCCAAAATATCTAGCCCATAGTTCCTAGGCCCATACCCTTAACCTAATCCCTACCCTATATAATACTACCTATATACACATACAAAAAAAAAAGAGGGATGGACGGACAGAATATAGAGATAGATACAACACATCTTCTTCTCCAAGAGAGATAACCATACAAAACCCTAGTTGAACCCTAACAGCCCACTGCCGCCGCCGCCATCTCCTCTACCCAGCAGCGCCGCAACAGTGCAGAACGCACCCCACCTCCATGCGACATCGTCTTTTTCATCTTACTATATCGACGACCACCCTCCTGCATTTCTCCAAACGACCACTGTTTCGTCTTCTTCGTCCTCACAATTGAAAACGGATACACACACAAATTAACGCCACATTTCTGGTACGTTGAGCTCGCCGGAAAACAGGCTACGTCAACCAACGACTCTTCAGCTTCTTTTGGATCTAGACATGTAGCGCACAGTCAAGACTTTTCTTCTCCATCTTTAGCACATTCAAAACCGGCTGAAACTTCAGCCATGTATTGTTTTATCTGAAAATCGCCAGTGGAATGGCCACTCTCAACCACGATTATCATCGTGGTTTAAACCGCAGAAGCGAGGCAGTCCGATCGAGGTCGTCGACGTAATTCCCATCTGGTCAGTTGGTTCCAGCTTCATTTTTTGCTCGTGTTAGAATCTGTTCAATTTTTGATCTGAAATCTGTGTATATATTGCGATATATGTTGTGGCTTTGGCGCTTTATCTAAGTTTTAGTTTCAGCTCCATTATAGATTGTTTCAAGCTTTATGTGGCTCTTCATGTTAATTTCTTGCTTTAAATAGATGTAATGGGATTGCTTGCACTTGTGGTTAGATGATTGTAAATCTCCACGTGAGGTTCAAGCCAAAATTATTGGTTATGGTGCTCCTGAGTTTAACATCGAGCGATCCTCGAGTTTTC
>NW_017678191.1:3481-6316 GCF_001879085.1 Nicotiana attenuata
CCAAGAAAAACTAAAAACTGTACCAAGTAGTGACCGAATAGCTGACCGTAATTTTAGAAAATGAAAGTAAAGTTTCTTTTAGTTGACCAAGTAGGAAAAGGAAAAACTAAAAAGTAGTTTTATTTTCACATTTAGTTTATTTTATTACCATTGACAAAAGAAAGTATAAAAAAAAAAATCTTGCTTTCAGAAATAGTGAATTTGCCAACAAAAACAACAAAAGAGTCCTGTTTTCAAAAATAGTTAGATGTATCTGCCCGAACTACGCATACCTGATTCTCGTCTTTTGGGGCGTGATACGTAGGCAACCCACATAGGGTCCGGTCTTCCTAGTAAATCTTAGGTTCTTGGCTTTGCGGGGTCTTAGCCAAATTTTACACTTCTAGCCACCTTTTGGCTAAATAAGTCATTTTGCAAAAATAGCCGCAACCGTGTCTTGCATGTGTCTTAAAGGGAATGTTATTGTCTCATATGGTGTTGGTTGAAGTTTTCTCATACAGGTGTGGATCCACTTACCGGAGTTTGAGCAGGACAGATACCCCGGGATCACTGCATTCAGGAGCTGCTTGAGGAGTTTTGTTTTTTGTTTTTGCTTTTGGGTCTATTGTTCATTTCAGTCATTTAGTTGATGCTAGAGTCTGTCATAGTCTAGTTAAATTTGTCGAGTCTTGTTATTATTTCGTATTTTGTATTTTTTTTAAAAGATGTATAGTAAATCAAAAATCGAAAAAAAAGAGATGTTGCATTTTATATTTCCGTTAGAAGTTTTCTTTAGAATACTAATTCTAGGGATTAAAAAAAAATCATTTGAGGTGGTTTTCCTTTATTGAATTAATATCTAGAACTCAAAAACAAAACAAAAAAAAAATTTGCTTTTATATTTCCTTTAGGACACTAGGACTAAAAACTCAAAAATGGGATTTTTTCTCTTTTGATATCTCTTTAAGAGTTTTCTTTTAAGGTATTAACTTTAAAAATCCAAAAAGATTTTCTTTTGAGGTTCTTCTTTGGGAAATTAATGAAGAATGAAAATAACTATTTTCATTAGAACTTTAGGATTTTTGTACATAGAAGAAAAAAGAACATACTTTATCTTTTGTTTAAAGTTTTTTGCTTTAAGCAATTAAATTGAAATCCAAGAAATATTTTGTTTATCTTTTTCATTGCTTGTTTCGAAATCTTGCGTCAGGATATCAAATGAAAATTCAAGACACTTTTCTGTGGTTTATTCTTTAGATTTTTCTTCCTAAAACAAAAAGAATCAAAAAATATCTTTCTCTTCTAGGATATTTCCATAATAGAGTATTTGTTTCAAAAGAAAAGAAAAAAAAACATGCCCGTTAAGCTCGAGTTTAGAATAGGTTATAGAATATTAAGTCTAGAAAATTAAAAAAAAAAAAAGAGATTTGCTTCTTTTTATTTCTCTTTTCTCATCAGAGTAGTCATTAAGGTAAAAAAGAAAAGAAAAAGAGAATGTCAGTTTGTTTACTTTATTCCCGTTCTTCCAGAACTACGCAAAGATCTGATTCATGCGGGGTCATGATACGTAGGCAACCTACATTAGGTTCGATCGAATCATCTTTTTATTTATTAAAAGAAAAAAAAGAAAAGGAAAAATGGAAAAAAAAGAGAAAAAAAAAGAAGAAAAAGGGCTGAAATCATGGGATGTGAGAAATGAGAGGAAAGAAAAGAGTGATAATAATAAGGGAAAAGAGGAAGGAAAATGATTAAGAAAGTGCATAGAAAAGCAAAGAAAAGAGAGGATTGAAATGAACAAATTGGGATGATGCCAACTGACCTTCGTACCCTCGAAGTCATTTTAGAACCGATAACTGTGGCTAGATGCATTGCATTAAATGTGATATTTTTAGCTGTTAAATGCCCTAACGCTAACGTGATGACTTCATTTTGTTATACTCATATCCGAAGGGTGGTTGGTTTGTGGTTTTTGAAGTGATAACTCTTCTCTACAACTTAAAGTCAAAAGGCAATGGCAGACAACAACAGAACTAAGTTGGTTGATACGGGTGCCCAAAAGCAATTTTTCAGACCCATACGCGAGCTTTTATCCTGCTGTTCGATGCATGTACCACTCTAAAGTCCGGGGGCATAGCATTGAAGATTGTCGCTCTTTGAAAAGGGAAATAGAAAGAATGTGATTCAAGAAGGGGTAGTTGTGGTCAATGACAGTGACAGGGAGCATGCGAATCCTCTTGGGAACTTGTTGATTAAAGTTGATAATGGTCTTGGCAGTATTGATGCGAAACTCAGTGGCTAAGATGCCGTGCTTGGTAATTGGGAAGACGCTCCATTTCTTGGTCAGCCGGAGTGGATTTTTGGTGGTTTATTTTGTTGTCATTTCTGTTGTCCGGGTTTTTTTTTCAGGGTTGTAATCCGGATATTGTCTTGTACCTTTTCATTTTGCTAGGTTTGTTTAGTCGTAGTAGCTCGTTTAGTGCTGTCTAGGTTCGTTCCAGGGTTGTAACCCAAGTCTAGTTTGCTTGTCTTGTTGTTCGAACCATTTCACCGTCTGTCTAATACAATTTCCTGTTTTCTGTTATTTCTAGTCATTTTCTTTTGCTTAGTTCTCTTTTTTTCCACATTTCTTTTCCTGTTGACTCTAGTGACATGACATGCATGCGTAATTCTCGGTCTGGGCTCAAAAGTTAGTCATGAAGCATTGAAACAATTTTGAAGATGATAGGGACACTTGAGGGAAATAAGAATAAATTTGGACATTTTGAGATCATTTGAAGCCCGAACCATGTGAAACTGGGGCAGATAGGACATAAAGAAATACTGTTGAAATGCATCATGCCGCATCAGGTTGAAGCC
>NW_017678191.1:11365-15948 GCF_001879085.1 Nicotiana attenuata
AGGGGCCTTGGGTCTACCAAGTTTCTGAAACAATGCCAGTTGAGAAGGTTCCAGAAGGGGAATGTATTCCAGTCTCAAAGTTAGCCTCTGCATCTGTCATGGTGGAATCTAAAATGCTGAAGAATGGTTTTGTACCAGGCAAAGGTCTGGGCGCGTCTTTACAAGGTATCGTGCAGCCAGTGTCTCTGCCTAAAAATTTGGGTATGTTTTGTCTAGGATTCAAACCCACTGGGGAAGATGTGAAAAGGGCTAACAGATTGAAAAAGAAGGCATGGGCACTCCCGAAACCTATCCCACGCCTCTCTATGTCTTTTGTCAAACTGGGGACCGTGAGGCGCCCAGTGTCAGCAATCCCAAATCATGTGGTTGACGTTGATGAAGAATTAATTGAAAGGTTCCAGAGGTTATTTGATGAGGTGAACATGGTAAAAATTGGAGAAGGTTCCAGCAAAGCGGATGTGCAGTTCGTCGGGCCGAAAGTAAAGCTTAACAATTGGAAGGCTACTCTTCTCCCTACTCGGAAGGAGTTTTGGTAGTTTGCTTTTTTTTCCTTTCAGTTGTCTGGATTATTCCAGGGTTGTAATCCAGATTTTTATTTTCCGTCTGTTTTGATGTACAAACCCTTCTATCATTTATTTTCAATGAAATGCAATTTCCGTTTCCATTACTCCTGATAGTGTCATTTTTATCTTTCTTTTTACAGTTCTTTTTATGCTGGTTTCAATGATATGACATGCATGAGGAATCTTCATCCAAGTCATAAAATCCAATCTAACTCTGAAATAATAATCCAAGAAGTAGAGTGTGATGACGAAACAAAATATGACGAAGAGGAGGCATTTAAGGAAATTAGTAAAGAGCTAAGTCACTTTGAAGAGAAACCCAAGCCTAATTTGAATGAAACTGAAGCAATCAATTTAGGTGACCCAGATAATATCAGGGAAACCAAGATAAGTGTACACTTGGAACCACAAATCAGGGATGAAATAATCAATGCACTGTTTGAATATAAAGACATTTTTGCATGGTCATATGACGACATGCCGGGTCTAAGTACTTACTTGGTAGTTCACAAATTGCCCACTGACCCGGCATTCCCTCCCGTCAAGCAGAAGTTAAGGAAGTTCAAAACTGACATGAGTGTGAAGATCAAGGAGGAAGTCACAAAGCAGCTTGATGCTAAGGTCATTCGAGTCACGTGATATCCCACTTGGTTAGCTAATGTTGTGCCGGTGCCAAAGAAAGATGGTAAGACCAGATTGTGTGTTGATTACCGTGATCTCAACAAAGCAAGTCCGAAGGATATCTTTCCATTGCCCAATATCCACATTTTGATTGATAATTGTGCGAAGCACGAGGTCGGGTCTTTTGGGGATTGCTATGCGGGGCACCACCAGATCTTGATGGATGAAGAAGATGCAGAAAAGAAGGCATTCATCACGCCGCTGGGGAAACTTACATGAGGGAAATGACCACCATATTCCATGACATGATACACAAGGATATTGAGGTTTACATAGACGATGTGATCATAAAATCCAAGAAGCACTCCGACCACGTCAGAGACTCTAGAAAGTTTTTCTAGAGGCTCCGCAGGTACAATCTTAAGCTCAACCCCGCAAAGTGTGCATTTGGTGTTCCATCTGGAAAACTTTTAGGGTTCATAGTCAGTCGGCGAGGCATTAAGTTGGATCCGTCAAAGATCAAAGCTATCCAAGAATTGCCATCCCCAAGGAATAAGACTGAGGTGATGAGTTTGCTCGGGCATTTAAATTACATCAGCAGGTTTATTGCTCAACTCACGACAACTTGTGAGCCCATCTTTAAATTACTAAAGAAGGATGCTGCGGTCAAATGGACTGACAAGTGTCAGGAGGCATTTGATAAGATCAAGGAGACTTGTCAAACCCACCTGTGTTGGTCCCGCGGGAACCTGAGAGGCCTTTAATTCCTTATTTGATAGTCCTGGATAATTCATTCGATTGTGTATTGGGTCAAAATGACATCAGTGTCAGGAAGGAGCAAGCCATCTATTATCTCAGCAAGAAGTTTACATCCTATGAGGTTAAGTATACTCCCCTGGATAAGACAAGTTGCGCCCTAACTTGGGTGGCACAGAAGTTGAAGCATTATCTGTCGTCCAACACTACATACCTCATTTCTCGTTTGGATCCTTTAAAGTATATCTTTCAGAAGCCTATGCCCATAGGAAGACTTGCAAAGTGGCAGATTTTGATTACAGAGTTTGACATTATCTATGTAACTCGGACCGCGATGAAAGCCCAAGCATTGGCCGATCATTTGGCAGAGAACCCGGTGGATGACGAGTATGAGCCATTGAGGACTTATTTTCCTGATGAAGAGGTGATGGATATTGAAGAGGTGGAGCAGGTTGAAAAGCCAGGTTGGAAACTTTTCTTTGATGGAGCCGCTAACATGAAAGGTGTTGGAATAGGGGTTGTGCTCATTTCTGAAACAGGGTATCACTACCCCGTTACGACCCAACTTTGTTTTTATTTTACCAACAACATGGCTGAGTACGAGGCATGCATTCTGGGTTTGAGGTTAGCTGTAGATATGGGGGTCCAGGAAGTCTTAGTTTTGGGAGATTCGGATCCGTTGGTTCACCAAATTGAGGGAGCATGGGGGACTCGGGATTTAAAGCTCATACCGTATCGACAATGTTTGCATGATCTTTGTCAACGGTTCAGATCAGTAGAGTTCAGGCATATTCCTAGGATCCATAATGAGGTTGCCGATGCCTTGGCTACCTTAGCATCAATGCTACACCATCAGGATAAGGCTTATGTTGACCCTCTGCATATTCAAGTCCGTGATCAGCATGCTTACTGTAATGTGGTTGAGGAGGAACTTGATGGTGAACCATGGTTTCATGATATCCGAGAATACATCAAGATGGGGGTGTATCCAGTACAGGCCACAGGTGATCAAAAGAGAACAATTCGATGTTTGGCTAATGGATTTTTCTTGAGCGGGGGAATTTTGTACAAGAGAACTCCAGATCTCGGGTTGTTGAGGTGCATCGATGCTAAACGAGCCACGACTATCATGACCGAAGTGCATTCCGGAGTTTGCGGGCCCATATGAGTGGGTATGTTCTAGCAAAGAAAATTTTTCGAGCAGGGTACTATTGGCTCACCATGGAACGAGATTGCATCAGCTTTGTGCGAAAGTGTCATCAATGCCAGGTACATGGTGATTTGATTTATTCTCCACCATCTGAGTTGCATACAATGTCCGCGCCTTGGCCTTTTGTTGCTTGGGGCATAACGTCATTAGACCAGCGGCATCAAATGGGCACAGGTTCATTCTGGTAGCCACCGATTACTTTACAAAGTGGGTTGAAGCTATGACTTTCAAATTCGTGACCAAGAAGGCAGTGGTTGACTTTGTTCATTCGAACATCATTTGTAGATTCGGAATTCCAAAGGTAATCATCACGGACAACGGTGCTGATCTTAATAGCCATTTGATGAAAGAAGTATGCCAGCAGTTCAAGATCATGCATCGAAATTCCACTCCGTATCGCCCCAAGGCAAATGGAGCGGTTGAGGCGGCCAACAAGAACATAAAGAAGATACTTCGGAAAATGGTGCAAGGTTCTAGGAAATGGCATGAAAAGTTGCCCTTTGCGTTGATGGGTTACCGCACTACTGTTCGCACTTCAGTAGGTGCAACTCCTTATTTGTTGGTATATGGAACTGAAGCAGTTATACGTGCAGAAGTTGAAATTCCATCCCTTCGGAACGTTGGTGAAGCTGAAATTGATGACGACGAGTGGGTCAAAACACGGTTGGAGCAATTAAGTCTGATTGACGAGAAAAGACTAGCGGCGGTGTGTCATGGTCAATTGTATCAAAAGAGAATGGCAAGAGCATACAACAAGAAGGTGTGTCCCCGGAAATTTGAAGTAGGTCAACAAGTGTTGAAACGCATCCTTCCACATCAGGCTGAAGCTAAAGGCAAGTTTGCCCCAAATTGGCAGGGGCCATTCATTGTAGAGAGTGTGTTGTCCAGTGGTGCTTTATTTTAACAGATATGGAAGGCAAATGTGTAGATATGGCTATCAATTCTGATGCGGTCAAAAGATATTATGCATGATTTCTTGGATTTGTCTAAATTGTTTGTTTATGCTTGGCATGTTTTGAAGATTGGAATGACGAAGGCATTTATTCTGCTATCTAAACACTTTATCATTTGTTACCCCTTTAAGCCTTATTTGTTTTCCTTCATACCCCTCTTTTGGAATCAGTGGCAAAGTTCAGAAACACAGATACAGAAGATAAATAAGGAAGAGAAAAAGTAAAAAGAGAAGAGGAAAAGAGAAAAAAATTGAAAAAAAGTAAGTAAAGCATGATGACGTCCAAATCCACTACTAAAAAGTAAATGGACACGGTCGCATGCAATATAATTTACCCAAATATGAGTTCGGGTCGAATCTCACAGAGAACAATATATAGGCGATTAGGAATGTAAGAGAATTATCACTTATCGTGCAATGCCAAAAACTTATATTTTAGTTTAGAAACTAGTTATAACTAAATAGAAAAATAAGTAACAAA
>NW_017678191.1:15998-17335 GCF_001879085.1 Nicotiana attenuata
ATGTATTTCATGATTTAAAATATGAGCGAGTTTATCTTAATTAGCCACGGATAATAATTCTTAATTAGCTTATTCCAAAGACTAACAAGACTTCCTAATTGAATTATCCCTAAAACAATTAGGAGATTAAGCACACATGGATATGGCTACAAGTAGTTCAATCCTATCCCTAGGTAGAATCTATAAAATGAGGGTTAACGCCTCAAGTTCTTGTTAATTAATCTTTCCCAACCCCAAATTATCTTTTCCAAAATTAATTCGGAGTTAATGGGCGAGTCCTAGGGTTAGCTTATCCCTTTGGAAACATTAAAGAACAAGAATAATTAAAGAAACAACCACTCACTTCATAAATAAATGAAAATCATTCAATACATAAGCACACCTAAGGTATTTAATCCACACATTAATTATGAATATTTCCATAAACAATATCCAAGTGATGAAAACAAATACTACACACTTAAATATTCAAAACAAAGCAAGGAAATGAAGAAATAAACATAAATGGGTAAGAAATCCTTAACCACAAGCTTGAAATCTTCAAAACCCAAGTGTGTGTGCAAACCCTAGCTTCCAACCTTGTTCTCTCTAGCCCTAGTGACTGAAAAATGAGCCAAAGATATCCCAAATATATTTTACAAATGAGCTAAGTAAGGTATTAAATGGTTTGGGGCCAAAAAATGTGAAATTCCAGAATTGCCCAGGTCTGCTGCTCGATTTTCGCATTTGCGAACATAAGTTCGCAATTGCAAACTATGCCTTTACTGCTCCACTTCGCGTTTGCGATAGATGCTTCGCATTTGCGAAGGCTGACTGCTTGGGTTGACTTCGCATTTGCGAAGTCTTCTTCGCATTTGCGAAGTCTTCTTCGCATTTGCGAAGGCTGCCTAAATGGTCTTCCTTCGCATTTCCCATGCTTTACTCGCAATTCCCAACACTGATTTCTTCGCAATTCCCACGGTCAGTCGCATTTGCGACAGCTGACCTTTTCCAGGTTTTCTTCTTTTTAGCTTCTTTTTTGACTCGTTTCACTCGGTTTCCTCAAGATCACCTCTAAATCGCATAGATCCTGTAATATAGAAGTAAATGGCATTAAACACGAGATTTTATCACTCAAACATAACAAAAATATAAATTTAAAGAAAAGATAAGTTGGTAAAATACCAACTTATCAAACCCCCAAACTTAAACTATTGTTTGTCCTCAAGCAATGAAAGCGACAAAATCTCCTCCCAAGTAGGTAACTCAACAATGCATCCATATCATGCCAAGCCAAAAAGGGTCTACTATAAGCACAAACACATGACTTCGATTGGTACAAATAATTACTCCAAAGC
>NW_017678191.1:22747-23571 GCF_001879085.1 Nicotiana attenuata
ACAGTTCAAGTTTCGGCAATCAGGCGCCCACCTGGAGAACAAGGGAATACAGTTCAAGTTTCTGCAATCAGGCGCCCACCTGGAGAACAAGGGAATATAGTTCAAGTTTTGGTAATCAGGCGCCCACCTGGAGAACAAGGGAATACACTTCAAGTTTTGGAAATCAGGCGCCCACCTGGAGAACAAGGGAATACAGTTCAAGTTTTTGGCAATCAGGCGCCCACTTGAAGAACAAGGGAATACAGTTCAAGTTTCGGCAATCAGGTGCCCACCTGGAGAACAAGGGAATACAGTTCAAGTTTTGGCAATCAGGCGCCGACCTGGAGAACAAGGGAATACAGTTCAAGTTTGGACAATAAGGCGCCCACCTGGAGAACAAGGGAAAACAACTCAAGTTTCGGCAATCAGGCATCCACCTGGAAAACAAGGGAATACAGTTCAAGTTTTGGCAATCAGGCGCCCACCTGGAGAACAAGAGAGTATAGTTCAACATTTGGCAATCAGGCGCCCACCTGGAGAACAAGGGAATACATTGCAAGTTGAAACATCAGGCTCCCACTTGGAGAACAAGGGAATAGATTTCAAGTCTTGGCAAGCAGGCGCCCACTTGGACAACAAGGGAATATGGTTCAACCTGAAGCATCAGGCGCCCACCTGGAAAACAAGGGAATGCAGTTCAAGTTTTGGCAATCAGGCACCCACATGGAGAACAAGGGAATACATTGCAAGTTGAAGCATCAGGCGCCCACCTGGAAAACAAGAGAATTCATTTAAAGTTTTAGCAACAGGCGCCCACCGGGAAAACAAGGGAATACATTTCAAGT
>NW_017678192.1:0-2128 GCF_001879085.1 Nicotiana attenuata
GGCTAGAAGAATTGACCGAACGAAGCGAAAAGGGGGAGAAAAGATCGAGGCCAACAATAAAAAAGTAGAAACATACAACTCCAGGGTCGACCAAATACCGGGTGCACCTCCGGTCCTGAAGGGCCTTGACGCTAAAAAGTTTGTACAAAAACCGTTCCCATCCAGTGCCGCCCCAAAACCTATCCCTAAGAAATTTAGAATGCCCGATATCCCGAAGTATAATGGGACCTAGGACCCAAACGAGCATGTGACAGCATACACATGCGCGATTAAGGGAAACGATCTCGAAGATGATGAAATCGAGTCAGTTTTGTTGAAAAAGTTTGGAGAAACCTTGTCCAAGGGGGCAATGACGTGGTATCATAACTTACCGCCAAATTCCATCGATTCGTTCGCCATGTTAGCCGATGCCTTCGTGAAAGCTCACGCCGGGGCGATCAGGGTAGAAACAAGGAAATCCGACCTATTCAAGGTCCGACAGCGCATAAACGAGACACTCCGGGAATTTGTGTCTCGATTTCAAATGGAGAGGATGGATCTTCCCCCAGTCACGGATGACTGGGCAGTACAAGCCTTCACTCAAGGATTGAACGCCAACAGCTCAGCCGCATCCAGGCAATTAAAGCAAAGTCTGATCGAGTTTCCAGCAGTTACGTGGGCAGACATCCATAACCGGTACCAATCGAAGATAAGGGTAGAGGACGACCACAGCGGAGCAAGTTCGGATTCACCATCCACACATAGGAATTTCGATCGACCTCGTAGGGAAAACTACAAAGATTCGTGACCGAACAAGGAAAGATATCGGCCGTATCAGGATGATAGGAGGCCTAAATTTACGAGGAACGACCGCGGCTATGAGAGGAATAGAAGACCGTTACCGAAGGCCAACCTCGGGAAAGCCGTCGATAGACAGGAAGCACCCCGATTGGCTGAATATAATTTCAGTGTCGATTCGGCTACCTTGGTGTCGGCGATCGGACGTATCAAAGAAGCCCGATGGCCCAAACCCGTACAGTCCGATCCATCGAGGAGGGATCCCAAGTTAATATGTAAGTACCACAACACGCATGGCCACAGAACCGAAGATTGCAGGCAACTGCGGGAGGAAGTTGCCCGGTTGCTCGATGAAGGTTACCTTCGAGAATTCCTCAGTGATCGGGCCAAAAATCACAGAACCGAAGATTGCAGGCAACTGCGGGAGGAAGTTGCCCGGTTGCTCGATGAAGGTTACCTTCGAGAATTCCTCAGTGATCGGGCCAAAAATCATTACGAAAATCGAGATCGACCAGCCGATAGGAAGGAACCCCGGCACACCATAAACATGATAATTGGAGGGGAAGACGCACCTCAAGTACCAATACTGAAACGTACCAAGATATCGATCACAAGGGAGAAGCGGATCAGGGATTATGCACCAGAGGGAACACTATGTTTTAGCAACGAGGAAATCGATGGACCAGCACAACCCCATAACGACGCTTTGGTAATATCCATGATGGTCCAAGACACTAAAGTCAAGCGTGTCTTGGTCGATCCCGGAAGCTCGGCTAACATAATTCGGTCGTGGGTCGTCGAACAGTTGGGACTGACAGGGCAGATAATCTCTGAGGTAAGAGTATTGAATGGATTTAATATGGCTACGGAGACAACACGAGGGGAAATAACTCTGATGATCGACGTGGGCGGAGTTACAAAAGCGACCAAGTTCTGTGTTATCAAGGGCGATATGAGGTACAACGCCCTGCTCGGAAGACCTTGGATACACGACATCGGGGCCGTACCGTCCACGCTGCACCAAATGCTGAAATTCCCATCTGCCGAGGGGGTCATCACTGTGTACGGGGAGCAATGCGCCGCAAGAGAGATGTTCGCAGTAGATGAGGTGCCCAAGGCAAAATAGCAGTCAAAGTGTAAGCCTCCGGTAAAAGAGGCTGAACCAGAATCTACCTTCGGAGAAGACTTCTTCCTTCCCCGATCTTTCGTGACTCCGGATGAGTCCGATGCCACCAAATCAACGGTCGAAGAGCTGGAACAGATCCCTATTCGTTCGAGTGCGCCAGACCGAAAGGTATACCTGGGGCTCGGGTTTAACTCCGAGCTCAGGAAAAAATTTGCTTTCTTTTTT
>NW_017678192.1:4565-8696 GCF_001879085.1 Nicotiana attenuata
GGTATGCAACCGAGGTTACCAACCAAGAAGCAATGCTCACCAGCTTGGATCTTTTAGACGAAAGTAGAGAGGCCGCACTAGTTAGGATGGCAGCTCAGAAACAAAAGATCGAGAGATATTATAACCGAAGGGCTCGTCTTCGACACTTCAATATAGGGGACTTGGTACTAAGAAAGGTCACCCTCAACACTCGAGACCCTAACGAAGGGAAATTAGGACCGAACTGGGAAGGCCCTTACACCATTTTGAAGGTAACCGGAAAGGGTTCGTACAAGTTAGGAACGATGGATGGGAAAGAACTACCCAATAACTGGAATATAGGCCACTTGAAGAGATACTACTGCTAAAGGTAAGTCTTCTTTCTTCTTCGCTTCCATAAATTTTTTGAGACTTGTTCGATCCTAACCCGTGCAGGTCGATGATCGGTCGCTAAGACAAGTTCGGACATCGGAGAGACTGAAAGCACGAGCTGCACTCTTTTTTCCTTCGACCGTTTTTGTCCCAACTCGGGTTTTTCGGCAAGGTTTTTAACGAGGCAGCAAGAACATCGTGCTACTACAAAGGTATCTAAGGGTAAATCATTGTATACTAGATCACCCTCCGAAGAAGGCGAAGGTCAATAAGAATAAATGTAAGGGTCAAACGGCCAAAGCGAGCCGTGCCCAACTAGCCTGACCTAATCCGCCCGGATCAGTATGATGTATTGACTATTACTGCAATAGCAAAGACTATCTGATGCATATTCACATCATAACCTAAAGATTTTGTTCGACTCTTCGGTATGCTTTCAAGTCCGATCTCATAAGACCTCCTCGAGGCATATTCGATCTCATAAGACCTCCTCGAGGCATATTCGATCTCATAAGTCCTCCTCGAGGCATATTCGATCTCATAAGACCTCCTCGAGGCACATTCGAACATAAGACCTCCTCGAGGCATATTCGATCTCGTATTCGATCTCATAAGACCTCCTCGAGGCATATTCGATCTCATAAGTCCTCCTCGAGGCATATTCGATCACATAAGACCTCCTTTAGGCACATAAGACCTCATTGAGGCATACTCGGACTCATAAGACCTCAATGAGGCAACACTTAAACTATAAGACCTCAAGAAGGCAAGTCCAAGCTCATAAGACCTTAATAAGGCGACACATAAAACTGTAAGACCTCAAAGGTGAGTTCGAAATTCGTAAGGCCTCGATAAGGAATTATTTTAACCATAAGTCCTCGAGAAGGCGGGTCCAAATTCATAAAATCTCAAAAGAGGTAATACCGGCCTCATCATCGACTTCACTAGTATACTCGAATTCGTAAGACCTTAAGAAAAAGGCGTAAAATCGATACAAAACCTAAAGGTCAAATTGTGCCCGAGTTCGAATCCACTCACTCGGGGACTATCTTGTAAAAACCTAAGGTTTAAATCTTCCCCGAGATCGAATACACTCACTCGGGGACTACCTTGAAAAGACCTAAGGGTTGAATCTTCCCCGAGTTCGAATCCACTCACTCGGGGACTGTCTTGTAAAACCCTGAGGTTTGGATTTCTGCCCGAGTTCGACTCCACTCACTCGGGGACTATCTTGTAAAAACCTAAGGTTTGGATTTTTTGCCCGAGTTCGATTCCACTCACTCGGGGACTGTCTTGTGAAAATCTAAGGTTGAATTTTGCCCGAGTTCGAATACACTGACTCGGGGACTAAGGTTTGAACTACACTCGAGCTCGACCAAACTCACTCGGGGACTGCTTCGAAAAAACCTAAGGGTTAGACTTCACCCGGGCTCGAATAAACTCGTTCGAGGACTATATTGAAAAACGTAAGGTTTGATTTTTTACCCGAGCTCGAATCAACTCACTCGGGGACTGCCTCGAGAAAACCCAAAGGTCGAAGTTCACCTGAGTTCGAATACATTCACTCGGAGACTACTCCGAACAACATAAAGGACTACCATCGTTCCAAAAAGATAAAAGGCAAAGTAATAACAAGATTGAAAAAGGAGCAATAGATGGCAAAGGGCAATGTTTCGTAAAAAAGCTCTCTACCGGAGCAATTACATAAGAGGGGAAAACAAAACAAAGCCTAGCCTATTCCCGGAGTCAATCAGAGCCATCCTCGAATTCTTCGGGGAACGTCGCCCTTCTCGAAGCGTCCTCAGCTTCGGCGGCTTTGGTGACGTCCGATGCAAGATCGAAACCGCGACGTTGGAGTTCGGTAAGAACTTCAAGCCGGGCCTGACACTTCGCATATTCGGCTAACATTCTTGACTGCTGGTTGGCCGCATCAGCATCGGCCCTATATTGGGCCACCAGATCGTTGGCAGTCTCCTCGGCTTGGGAAACTTTAGCCTCAGCTTCCTGAAATCGATTGGTCCATAGCTCAATTTCAAGGACTCGAGCCTCATTGGCCAACGTCAAGTCCGCAACCTCTTTCCGAAGGGAAGTCTTCTCCGACTCCAACTGTTGCACCCGGGCTTCCAGTTCGGCTTTGTTCTCATCAAGTTCGGCTCTGCTCTCGTCAAGCTCGGCCTTAACCCGATTAAGCTCGGCTTGCACCCCCTTAGCTTATAACCAAGCTCTTTCTTCGCTTCCTCCAGCCGGATAGCACAGGACGCGTGCTCTTTGTTCAAAAGGTCCAATCCGGTCCGGCTTTCTAGCAGCTTTTCTTCAAGGACCCGGCGCCCCTCTCGCTCCGTCTCCATTTTGTCCTTGATCCGGAGGAACATCGAGTGATATAGCACCGATGCCTGCAAAGAAAAAGTCTAAAGAGTCAGTACTGAATCACAAGGCAAAAATATTAGAAATAAAGGAAGAAGCAAGTACCTTGAGCTGCGCCTGTTGGGCTTCGTTGAAAAGGCATGTCCAATCTACAGCCTCGATTGCAGCCCGGTCTTCCTCCGTCATCAGGTGATGAAGATAGCTTGCAACCCCGACCGGGGGCCCCAGAGCCCGGACGTCTTTGGGGATAGCAAAAGTTACTATCCTGTTACAGTCCGGGTCCAGGCTCGGAGCTGGAAACCTATCGACAAGCTTGACGACGGCCGAAGTCCCACTTGATTCGGCCTGAGGGTCTTTCCGGGGGGTTTCGAGCCCGAAAGTGTTGGCGGAGGGTACCCCATCAAAAAAGGTCTCGAAGCTACCTCCCATCATCGGGATGTCGTCCGGCAGCTGCCCCCAAGTCGAGGAAGACGGGGGGGACGTAACCGGGTGATCGGTACCCGGGGACGCCCGCGCAGGGGCCGAGGGTTCACTAGCATCCTCAACCCTCACGTCCTCGGGAGGAGCCTCAGCTGGATCGACCACCGGCTCGGGGTCCGGTCGAATGGATCGATGGCGGACGAGCTTCGGCTGCTCCTCATCGTCATCCTCTTTATCGTCCTCCTCCTCGGAGGACAAGACGATTTGGCTTTTTAGTTTGCGGGCGGCCCTTTTTGTCCGCTTAATCTTCCTTTGGGGCTCGTCCGTGCCGGACTCCCCGGGCCTTTTATTTTCTCCCGGAACCGGAAGGGGGCATAGTATTGAAGACCTCATCTCCGCGTCCTTGGGCAAGCCTGCAAAACACGAGGGTTATGATGCATTCCCGATATACAAGAAAAAATGCGTTAACTTGGTGCGCTACCGGTCAAAAAGAAGGCTTACCATGGTTTTTCGCCTCCCACCGACCTTTGGAGATTTCCTTCCAGTTTCGCTCCGAATATGGCCGCTGGGCCACTATCTTGTTTACCCAGTCCGGCCAGATCCTTGATGGCAGCTGGAGTTTGGGTCTACCGCTGCACAAGAAAAGGGGGTTTCAGGAAGAAGTTGAGGAAAACACACTCTAAAAGATGAACAGTGAGAAAATACTTACGTTTGAGGTTCCACCTCTCCGGAAATGGCATGCAATCAGCCGGAATCAGGTCGGTACGTCCTGATCCGGACAAACCTGCTCATCCAGCCTCGATCTTTGTCTTCATCGATGCTGGAGAATGGGGGTTTGCTAGCCCGGCGGGCCAGTTTTATTAATCCCCCTCGAAATATTCGAGGGCTGTATAATCGAAGAAGATGGTCGAGGGTAAAGGGAAAATCGCCCTCGACTCTCTCGACAAAAAACCGAAAGAGATATACGATCCGCCACATCGAGGGTGGACCTGACCT
>NW_017678192.1:9002-23553 GCF_001879085.1 Nicotiana attenuata
GCTGCATTTCGCCTATCTGGATCTGCCAAGACTTGGTGGAGGGATTTCTGTTTAGCTAGACCAGCAGGGTCTTCAGCGTTGACATGGGATCAGTTTTCAGTGTTGTTTCTGGAGAAGTTTCTCCCTATCACACAGCGTGAGGCCTATCGGAGGTAGTTCGAGCGTCTCCATCAGGGATCCATGTCACTCATCCAGTACGAGACCAGGTTTATTGAGTTGGCTCGCCATGCTATTGTCATACTCCCAACTGAGAGGGAGAGAGTGAGATGGTTTATTAATGGACTTATTCAGCCTATTCGTCTCCAGATGGCTAGAGAGGCGGGGAGTGATATCACTTTTTAGGAGGCGGCCAATGTGGCCCGAAGGATCGAGATGGTATTGCCACAGGGGGATGGTCATAGAGCAGACAAGAGACCCGTCAGTCAGGCCGTTTCAGTGGTGCCTCATCTGGAGGCAGAGATTCGTATGATAGGGGTCAGCCTTCTAGGCCTTTCCAGTCAGCCCTCCAGGTTTCTCAGGGTGCCCTAGGTGATTGTGGTTTTCGTGGGCAGTATTCTGACCAGCAGTTCTACTGTGCACCATCAGCACCTATCAGTGCACCGCCGCTTCAGAGTTTCCAGGGCCGTCCGCCGAGGGCTTGTTTTACTTGTGGTGACACAAGGCACATTGCTAGGTATGTCCCTCGAGCTTTGAGCAGTTTTCAGCAGCAGGGTCCCCGTCCTATGATTCAGGCACCAGATGTTCCACAGGCCGCCCAGCCAGCTAGAGGTAGGGGTAGAGGTACTAGAGGTGGAGGTAGAGGTCATAGAGGTGGAGCTCAGACCGCCAGAGGTGGAGTCCAGCCAGCAGCAAGTCGTCCCAGAGAGGTAGATCAGAGTGGTGGGGACCAGCCCCGATGTTATGCTCTTCAGGCTAGGCCCGAGGCAGAGGCTTCAGATGCGGTTATTACAGGTACGGTTTTGGTTTGTGATAGAGATGCTTCAGTGTTGTTTGATCCGGGGTCTACGTATTCGTATGTGTCATCCTATTTTGCCCCGTATTTGATCATACCTAGTGATGCGTTGGGTATTCCTGTTTATGTGTCTACACCGGTGGGTGATTCCATTGTGGTCGATCGAGTCCACCGCTCTTGTGTTGTGGTGATTGGGGGTCTGGAGACTCGTGTGGATTTGTTGCTTTTAGATATGGTCGACTTTGATATTATATTGGGGATGGACTGGTTATCACCCTATCACGCTATCTTGGACTGCCATCGCAACACTGTGACCTTAGCTTTACCGGGTATGCCTGGTTTAGAGTGGAGAGGGACTCCAGGTCATTCTACCCGCAGTGTTATGTCGTATGTGAAGGCTCAGCGTATGGTCGAGAAGGGGTGTTTGGCTTATTTAGCTTATGTTCGGGATTCCAGTGCTGAGGTTCCCTCTATCGATTCTGTGCCCATTGTTTGTGAGTTCCCTGATGTTTTTCCTTCAGACCTGCCGGGTATGCCACCCAACAGGGATATTGATTTCTGCATTGATCTGGTTCCGGGCACTCAGCCCATTTCTATCCCGTCGTATCGTATGGCCCCGCCAGAGTTGAAGGAGCTAAAAGAACAGTTGCAGGATTTGCTTGAGAAGGGTTTCATTAGACCCAGTGTCTCACCTTGGGGTGCGCCGGTGTTATTTGTCAAGAAAAAAAATGGGTCAATGAGAATGTGTATTGATTACCGGCAATTGAACAAGGTAATGATCAAGAATAAGTATTCACTGTCGAGGATTGATGATTTGTTCGACCAACTTCAGGGTGCCAGGGTATTCTCCAAGATTGACTTGCGATCTGGTTACCATCAGTTGAGGATTAGGGCATCCGATGTCCCTAAGACAACTTTCCGCACTCGGTACGGGCATTATGAGTTCTTGGTTATGTCATTCGGGTTGACAAATGCCCCAGCAGCTTTCATGGACTTGATGAACCGAGTGTCCAGGCCTTATTTGGATTCATTCATGATACTGTTCATTGATGATATATTGATATACTCCCACAGCCCGGAGAAGCACGAGCAGCACCTTAGAGTGGTTCTTCAGACTCTGAGGGATAGTCAGTTATATGCTAAGTTCTCAAAGTGTGAATTCTGGTTGGGATCAGTTGCATTTCTGGGTCATGTTGTATCAGCAGAGGGTGTTCAGGTGGACCCAAAGAAGATTGAGGCAGTCAAGAACTGGCCTAGACCAGCATCAGCTATAGAGATTCGGAGTTTCTTGGGGTTGGCAGGCTACTATCGACGGTTCGTATAGGGGTTTTCATCCATTGTAGCCCCGATGACCAGATTGACCCAGAAGGGTGCCCAGTTCAGATGGTCGGATGAGTGTGAGGCGAGCTTTCAGAAGCTCAAGACAACTCCAACTACGGCACCGCTGTTGGTTTCGCCCACAACTTCATGGCATTATACAGTCTATTGTGATGCTTCCCGTGTTGGGCTAGGAGCAGAGTTGATGCAGGATGGCAAGGTCATTGCCTATGCTTCAAGGCAGCTGAAGATTCATGAGAAGAACTATCCAGTTAATGATTTGGAGTTGGCAGCCATTGTTCACGCATTGAAGATTTGGAGGCATTATCTGTATGGCGTGGCATGTGAGGTGTTCACGGATCACAAGAGTCTTCAGTACTTGTTCAGGCAAAAGGAATTGAATTTGAGGCAGAGGAGGTGGTTGGAGTTGTTGAAAGATTATGACATCTCCATTCTATATCATCCGGGGAAGGCCAATGTAGTGGCCGATGCATTGAGTAGGAAGTCAGCCAGTATGGGCAGTCTTGCTTATATTCCGGTCGGTGAGAGGCCGCTTGCTTTGGATGTTCAGGCTTTAGCCAATCAGTTCGTGAGACTAGATGTTTCTGAGCCCAGTCGTGTGTTAGCTTGCACAATCGCTCGCTCCTCATTATTGGAGCGTATCCGTGATCAGCAGTATGGTGATCCCCATTTGTGTGTCCTTAGAGACACGGTGCAGCGAGGAGGTGCCAAGCAGGTTACCTTAGATGAGGATGGAGTTTTGAGATTGCAGGGGCGAGTTTGTGTGCCCAATGTGGATGGGCTTCGAGAGTTGATTTTAGAGGAGGCCAATAGCTCCAGGTACTCTATTCATCCGGGCGCCGCGAAGATGTATCAGGATTTGCGGCAGCATTACTGGTGGCGTAGAATAAAGAAGGATATCGTAGCATTTTGAATTGTCAGCAGGTTAAGTACGAGCACCAGAGGCCTGGTGGTGTATTCCAGAGGATTAAGCTTCCCGAGTGGAAGTAGGAGCGGATTACTATGGATTTTGTTACTAGACTTCCGCTGACTCGGAAGAAGTTCGACGCAGTTTGGGTCATTGTTGATAGGCTGACCAAGTCAGCGCATTTCATTCCTGTGGCAGTCTCCTATTCTTCTGAGAGATTAGCTGAGATCTACATTCGGGAGATTGTTCGCCTTTATGTTGTGCCCGTATCTATCATTTCGGACCGGGGTACGCAGTTTACCTCGCGCTTCTGGAGAGCAGTTCAGCAAGAGTTGGGCACGCGGGTTGAGTTGAGCATAGCATTTCATCCCCAGACAGACGGTCAGTCGGAGCGGACTATTCCGATTTTGGAGGATATGCTCCGAGCTTGTGTTATCGACTTTCGAGGCTCGTGGGATCAGTTTTTGCCTTTAGCAGAGTTTGCCTACAACAACAGCTGCCGGTCGAGCATCCAGATGGCTCCTTATGAGGCTCTATATGGTAGGCGGTGTCGATCTTCGGTCGGGTGGTTTGAGCCGGGAGAGGCTCGGTTGTTGGGTACGAATATGGTTTAGGAGGCCTTGGACAAGGTCAGGATCATTCAGGATAGGCTTCGTTCAGCTCAGTCCAGGTAAAAGAGTTATGCAGACCGCAAGGTTCAAGATGTGGCATTCATGGTTGGTGAGCGGGTGTTGCTCCGAGTGTTGCCTATGAAGGGCGTAATAAGGTTTGGGAAGAAGGGCAAGCTTAGCCCTAGGTTCACTGGTCCGTTTGAGATTCTTGATCGAGTGAGAGAGGTGGCTTATAGACTTGCTTTGCCGCCGAGCTTATCAGCCATACATCCAGTGTTTCATATGTCCATGCTTCGGAGGTATCACGGCGATCCAGCCCACGTGTTAGATAGCGCTGTCCAGTTGGACAAGGACTTATCTTATGAGGAGGAGCCGGTAGCTATTCTAGACCGGCAGGTTCGTCAGTTGAGGTCCAAGAGTTTTCCTTCTGTTCGTGTTCAGTGGAGAGGTCAGCCTCCTGAGGCATTGACCTGGGAGTCCGAGTCTGATATGCGGAGCCGTTATCCTCATCTTTTTCCCGACTCAGGTACTTCTTTCTTTTGTCCGTTCGAGGACGAACGGCTGTTTTAGAGGTGGAGAATATGACGACCCAAAGGGTCATCACCTGTTTTAAATTAATTTTGTAATTCCGAGGCCTGGAAAACCTCATTTAGAGTCGCCTCGATTTGCGTGTGCAGTCTGGGCGCGTAGCCGGAAATCTTAAATATGAAATTCTGTGAAAAATGCTAAATTTTAGTGTTAAAATGAATAAATTTGACTTCGGTCAACATTTTGGATAAACGGACCCGGACCCGTGATTTAACGGTCCCGGAGGGTCCGTAGAAAAATATGGGACTTGGGCGTATGCCAGAATCGAATTCCGAGGTCCCAAGGCCGAGAAATGAATTTTTGAGTAAAATTGTTTTCTGAAAATATTTAAGGAAATTGGAAATGAAATTTGATTAGAACGAGTTGGTATCAGGCTCGTATTTTAGTTACGGCGCCCGGTACAGGTCTTATATATGGTTTAAGCACTTTCTGTAAAGTTTGGTTGAAAACGGACGTCGTTTGACGTGCTTCGGACTTAAAATGGAAAGTTTGATGTTTTATGAAACTTGGAAGGAATCATGGATTTTGAGGCTTAATTCGATGTATATGATGTTATTTTGGTGATTGGATCGCACGGATAAGTCCGTAGGATGTTTTTGAGGTTGTGTGTAAGTTTGGTTTGGAGCCCCGAGGGATCGGGTGAATTTTGGATAGGCCGTGAGTGCATTTTTAACCTTTGTGAAAATCTGGCATTTCAGTTCTGCAATCTTCGCATTTGCGAAGAAGGTCTCGCAAATGCGAGCTCACAAATGCGAGCATGTGATCGCAAATGCGAGATAGGGGATCCTGCAGCTGGGTCGCAAATGCGACCATTTGGTCCGCAAATGCGAAGTGGGGCCTGTCGCAAATGCGACGTTTTGGCTCGCAAATGCGGTACTGGGACTTTCGCAAATGCGACACTCTTGGTCGCAAATGCGAAGTCCCTCCCTTTGCCCAGTGTTCGCAAATGCGAACTTGCATTCGCAATTCCCACATCAGGTCGGGGTTCGCAATTGCGAACCCCAGTTCGCAAATCCCATATTTGCAACCTGCATATTTTACACTTAGCCGAATTTAGAACCATTTTCAACATTCTTTCAACACACAAACTTCTTGGGGCGATTTTTCAAGAACAAGTTTTCTTCAAAATCAATTGTAAGTTGATTTTACTCATTTCTTTCAATTATTAACATCATTTAACATATTTTGAACTTAAAATCAAAGATTTTCATGGGAAAAAATGGGGGTTTTGGGTAGAACCTAGGTTTTTCTAAAAATTGGGGATTTGGACCTCCATTTGAGGTCCGATTTTAAAACAAATTATATATTTGGGTTCGTGGGGGAATGGGTAGCCAGGTTTTAGTTCGAACCTCGGGTTTTTACCACGTGGGCCTGGGGGCGATTTGTGAATTTTTGGGCAAAACTTTGGGAAATTCATTTTATGCATTCAAATTGATTCATTTAGCGTTTATTGATGTAATTAAGTAACTTGTGACTGGATTCGAGCGGATTGGTGGTGGAATCGAGGGGTAAAGCCATAATTGAGACTTGAGTTGAATTCAAGTATTGAGGTAAGTGTTCGGTTTAACCTTAGCTTGAGGGATTAGGAGTTGAGTCATATTTGTTATGTGTTTCTTGTGGAGTACGACGTATAGGCATGGTGAGTATCTATACGTCGGTGTCGAGCATGACCGTGAGTCTTAAATTGACATTTTGTGTTCTTGAATAATTCTATGGATGAAATAGTGAGTAGACTTGTGATATTGAGCAAAGGCTTAGCTTATTTTCGTGGAAGTTAATCATGAGTTAGAAATGGTGATAATAGAAATGTTAAAAATTCGAATTGAGATTGGTTATAGCTGGTTCTCCCTTGTCGGGATGAGTATACTTGTACTGCTGAGTTCCCTTGCCGAGATAGAGTATTTTATGATTAATCCCCTTGCCGGGATTTGTGGTTATGATTACTGTAAGCTATATAATAGTGGAACGGGTTGCGCCACAACATACGTTATATTGGATCAGGTTGCACGCCGCAACATATATTGTATTGGGTCGGGTTGCACGCCGCAACATATATTGGATTGGGTCGGGTTGCACGCAGCAACATATATTGATTGGGTCGGGTTGCACGCCCCAACATATATTGTATTGGGTCTGGTTGCACGCTGCAACAGGTGTATATTATAATTAGTGGATCGGGTTGCACGCCGCAACTGTTATATTTATACGTACGGGTCGGGCTGCGCGCTGCAACAGTAGTGCTATCATATTGTTTTGGACATTGTACTGTTCCTTCGTATTTAATTCAGTTTCTGCTAAGTTGAATTGTTTTCCCCGAGGCATGTACCCCCCTCCTTTATAGCTGCTGATTACTTGTTTATGTTCTGCAATATATTATATAACTGCACAGATTTGTCTGCAGTCTGGTGCTAGCCTCGTCACTACCTCGCCGGGGTTAGGCCAGATACTTACCAGCACATGGGGTCGGTTGTGCTGATGCTACACTCTATGCTCTTTTGCACAGACCCAGGTGTTGGACAGCAACTGCAGTAGCGCGAGAGTTAGCCTTCAGTCTAGCAAGACACCAAGGTAGCCTTGCAGGCGTCCGCAGGCCCGGCGTCTCTTCTATCTTTTATTTCAGTCTGTTATCTCATGTATTTCGAGACAAACAGTTATATTTTCTTTCAAACGATTGTATTTAGCACTCTTAGTAGTTCGTGAGTATGTGACACCAGCTCTTGGGTAGAGGTTTATGTTGAGTTTCCGCATTGTTGTTCAGATTCTTTAATTTAAGACTTCCGCTTATTTGCTTTATTCTGCCGTTTTCATGATATTACCGATAATTGTTAAAAGAAGTAAATTGGTTAATGCTAAAGGTAGTTAAGGATTGGCTTGCCTAGCTCTCATCAGTAGGTGCCATCACGACTCCCGAGGTTGGGAAATCTGGGTCGTGACAATCACCTTCTCTGAATCTCACTTGTGCGGACCGCACAGATTGGTGTGCGGCCGCATTGGGCCTGTTTTGCCTGAGCTTTGTTTTGTCTTGGTACTTGTGCAAGTTTCACTCCTTTTTGAGCTGAACTTTGACATCTTGTCACTTTGTTGATCAAACCTGCAATCAAGCACAACTTGTCAGCCTTTTGAGACTATTTTGTACAAATTTCTAATCAAAACATAAGCAAGGAGGAGTATAAAATGTATCAAAATACCTAGCTATCAAATTCCCCTATTTTAATACATCCCAAAGACCACAAAGGGTCATCAATAGCCCAACAACAACAACTATAACCAACAATAGCAACAACAACAATATAATCCAATATGAGTTTCTCCGATTATCTTAACAATCATATAGAGCGGCAAGCTCGTTTTTACTCATAACAAGATATAAATTGAAAACAACTCTTATTCCATAAATTATTTTACAACCTTCAGAACATCATACTTATATGTACTATATTATTTCTAGTTCAAAACATCCACAAAATGCCTTCCAAAACAGCCTCATATGTCTAGCACCTTAATTTTTATCGTCAATCACTTATTTTTCATCTTTTCTTCTTCAATCAACTTAATTAACACCTAGAAAAGATTAAAAACAGCAGCCAAAACATTATCAAATTATTCCTCACAATTTCTAGCCATCACAAACCATATATTTAGCCACAAAATAGTCCAACCAAAAAGACAACCATATCTCATGTTCCTTCAAGTGCTATCTTATGGTTTTTCACTCAAACAACACAGCCAACACAAGATTAACCTTAGGCACAATCAAGAAGATGTTATACATACCTTGGACAGCAGCTACAACTCGAAATCGTATCTCAATTTAGCTCACAATAGCCCTCAATCACACTACAACATCATTGAAGGATTCTCTTGTAGTCTTTAACACCTTTGATGATGATTTGAGTTGATTTCCCTTGAGTTTGGTTCTAGGGATCTTGGGATATGTTAGGAAGGGTTTTGGAGAGATTTTGGACGAAATTTGGTGAGAAATGACCCAAAATGAAGCTGAAACATCTTTTAAAAGACGTAAGGTCGGTGGCCATCTCAAGTGGGTCCCAACCGAGCCGCTTGCGCAGTCTCATGAAAACACGGATATCTCTCTACTATGATGTCGTATCGATGAACGGATTAATGATTTGGAAAGTAGACTCATAGATCTTCCGTTTGATATGTAGATAATCCCTCAATTTAAAGTATATTGGGAGAAAAGAGCATCTACATTTGACCTAATTTTCAGCACATTCATGAATGTAACTTGTGATGACCTTTGCCAACTTTTGTTCCACAACTCGCTTGACTTCAGAACATAACACACGACTATCATACGAATAAATAACTCATAACATAACATCATTATCATGTTAAGAACCCTAGTCTCACCCCAAAGTACATGTCATAACATTCCCAACTTTTCGACTTTCGACGAAACTTATTTTCTTCGACTCGTTTAGCTTCTAAGCCTTCCAACCCTCTTGAGTACTTGTTATCCATGGTCTTAAAGATTTTTAACCTCCACAATAACATGATTAACTTAATTATGTACTTTCAAAAATAATCTCATTTTTTAACATACATCAATTGACTTACGACGTACTCTCGCGTACGCAAACATGAGGTTTAACAGTACTATTAGGGGTGGTAGTAGTAAGAGTAAAAATTCTCAAAAGTCAAGAGGTGGTGCTGGTTCTTCAAGTAGATTTACACTTATTTCTGAAAGTTCACCTGAAAATTTAAATATAGATTTGTGACGACCCGGCCAGCCATCTCATGAGTTACCGCTCTGTTTCCCCTATTTTTGCTTCTTTATGTTTTGTTTATCCATGTATTGAGGTATTGGGTTGGTCAGATTGAATATGGAATGGTTTTGGTGAAGTTTGAGACACTTAGTCTCTTTTAAGAAGATTTAAGTTGGAAAAATCAACCGGATGTTGACTTATGTGTTAGAGGGCTCGGATGTGAGTTCCGATGGTTCGATTAGCTTCGGGAGGTGATTTGGGACTTAGAAGTGTGATCGGAATGGGTTTTGGAGGTTTGGAGAAGATTTAGGCTTGAATTGGCGAAGTTGATATTTTGGCGATTTCCAATTGGTAGGCGAGATTTCGATATAGGGGTAAAAATGGAATTCCAAGAGTTGCAATAGCTTCGTTGTGTCATTTGGGATGTGTGTGCAAAATTTCAGGTTATTCGGACAAGGTTTGGTTGGATTTTTGATCAAAAGCGGAATTTGGAAGTTTTTAGAAACTTAGGCTTGAATCCGAGGTGTTTTGGTTGATTTGATGTTGTTTGAAGTGTTTTGATGATTGGAACAAGTTTGAATAAGGTATTGGGATATGTTTGTGCTTTTGGTTGTGGTCCCGGGGGCCTCGGGGTGATTTCGGATGGTTGACAGAGAAGTTGGATGTTTGTTGCAACTGCAGATTTTCTGCTTCTGGTATTTTCGCACCTGCGGATTGGGGACTGCAGGTGCGATGACGCAGTGCGAGGGAGAAGACCGCAGATGCGAAAGGGGACTGGCGAGCAGATACCGCAGAAGCGGTCAAGATGGCCGCATCTGCGAAGCCGCAGATGCGGAAGTCCTATCGCATATGCGATTTTAGGTTTTAAGTGAAGGACCGCAGAAGCGGTGGTATGGCCGCAAATGCGGTACCGCAGAAGCGGACATTGGAATGCAGATGCGGAAAAGCCTGGGCAGAACATATAAGTTACTTCATTTCGTGAAATTGAGCTATTTCACCATTTTTGACATTGGCCTTGGAGCTTTTTGGACGACTTGAGAGAGGGATTTCAAGGGAACTTCATTGAGGTAAGGATTTTGGACCTAAAACACATTCCTATGGTAGTAGTTCATGAATTAAGGCTGTAATTAATGGAATTAAAGGGCTAAAAATGGGGATTAGGGATTGAGTTTAAGAGTCCTTTAAATGAGGATTTGAGGGGTCATTTGCACTCCGATTTTAGTATTCTTAATATGTATGAACTCGTGGGGAGATAAGGAGTCCATTGGTGTGAAAAATTCTGAATTTCAAGACGTGGGCCCGGGGGTCGGGTTTTGATAATTTCGGGATTTGTGCTATTTATTGATTGTTTTTTCTTGGGCTTTGTTCCCTTGGCATATTTTGACGTCCTCGTTCTGATTTTGGTTAGATTCGACGCGCGTGGAGGCCTATTCGAGGAGCAAAGGCATCGCGAGCTAGAGATTTAGCCGGTTCGAGGCGAGTATTGATTGTAAATGATGTCCTCAGGGTTTGAAACCCCGGATTGCACATCGTAGTGCTATGTTGAGGTGAGACACACGCTTGTTGATGAGCATGGGGTCGTACACTATGGGGGATTTTGACTTGGTCCGTCTCGGTTGATGATTTTACCGTGTATTTGACTGAAACTTATTTGCTATCATTATGATTTGGGCTGAATTCAATATTTGGGCTTTGCGCCAACTATTTGAACCCTTCGGGGCTTTTTATTGATATTTTCTCACTGTTTGACTTACTACTTAAACTCGGTCATGTTATTTTCCACTGTTTTACTACTCAGCCATTTTTACTCAGTTTTGAGAATTAAATGATATTATAATGATGTTTGGGCTGAGAAATACTGTTTTACTATTGCCCGAGGGTCTTGTGAGGATTTTTGACTAAGTAAGGTCGAGGGCCTATGTTGTGAGGAAACACTGATACTTATTTGAGGCCGAGGGCCTGAGATATGTACGCCACGAGGTGGCTTGATTGATATGAGGCCGAGGGCCTAGATTTAATGCCACGAGATGGCTTGTTATTGCGCTTGGGCCGTAAGGGGCCCCTCCAGGAGTCTGCACACCCCCAGTGAGCGCGGGTACCCATTGTGTTGTGAGATTGAGCCCGAGGGGCTGGTATTGTTCTGAGATGTTGCCCGAGGGACGGATTTGAGGATACTGTGCCCGAGGGGCGAGCTTCTATTCATTTACTATACCTTAATTGTCTGTCAATTAACTGTTCATTGTTGGAAAAAGGATTTTACCTGACTTTTCACTGGTTTACTATTTTTAAATGAGAGATGAGATTCCATTCTTTCTTTCTATTATTCTAGTACCGGCGCGCCTCTCAAGGCGACACACCTAGGCCGAATGAACCCTGTCAAGGAGTCCCGAAGTTGCCCTTTAACTCCTTCAAATTCGCTAAGGTGCTCTTTTATAACGCATATCGGCGGAACAGAACAGGCGGTGCCTGGCGACTCGGAAGGTCTGAATACAGTCAGTAAAATCAATATCCAGACTAGTCCGGGGCATATCGTGGCAGGTGTATGCAAGGATAAATTATCAGCTAGGCAAATCAATTATAACTAGAACCGATTCAAATTTGCAACATAATCATTGGGCAGCTCAGCTCCGACATCCTCAATGTTCACTTCAACGAAAATAACAGGCAGTATAAGCATAAGCAGGTTACGAAAGAACAACCCTGCCAACCATAGACCGCTGGGCCGTCAAGAAAGAGATTACTCGCCTACTAGTAACTATAATGTCGCTTGCACGCCTTATGGCCATACGAGATTATCACGTAGGCACATTCACCGGTATAAGAAAACACCATAGAGGGGCCAGTGTCATTGAATTACTCTAGAAGACAGAATCTAGAAATAGCGCGACTCATAGAGACAGCCAATCATGCCCAATTAAAATACATTCGATCGCCCCATATTCAATAATAAAAGAATTCCACTCGAGTCTCCAGACCCCCAATAGTCACCACACACGACCGGTACACAACCGGTCTAACAACAACAGTATCCGCCCACCAGGGTAGATACAATGAATAGGTAAAGCAAGAAACTCACGGGGCGTACCAAATAAGTGAGCAGAAGTATGAATGACACATAAGAATAGGTGGAACCGGGATCAAAGTAATACAGAGGCACTCTGTGGCAGACTGAAACAATACCTGTAATAAAGAATCTGAAGCGATAGCATTGGGTCTGCCTGGAACGAGCATAAAAACTGGGGCCTGACTGCCCCTGATCGACCTCCCCTCTGGGGCAACTCCTGGCTGACTGACCCCCACCCCTAGCTGGCTGCGGGTGGTGGTGGAGTAACTGCCGCTGAAGCTGATGACTGGCCCCTCTGCTGGGATGAACTAGCAACACGACGGGGATACTGCCTCCATATGTGCCCCATCTCTCCATACTCGTAAAAACTCCCAGGTTCTAGAGAAGGGGACTGATGGGAACCCCTCACACCGGAGTGACTAGCAGATGCACTCGGCATAGAAGAGCCCTGAACAGATGGAGAACGAGATGAGCTCTGAGCTGGAAGGGCACTAAGTGAAGAATGGCCCTGGTGTGAACTGTGAGAACCATGACCCGATGACGCCCCTCGATAACCTGGGCGATCAGACTGACCATGTCGGAACTGTCAGCCTCTGTCGTGCTGAAACTGGCCCCTCGAAGGAGCACCACTATATCTACCAGATCATCGAGGCCTCTTGGCTTTCTCTCCTCTCGCTCCTGGTGACGAACAGACTCAACCTCCCCGGCAATATCCACAACATCCTCGAATGTAGCACCAGTCACCCTCTCCCTGTCATGAGAATACGGAGCTGATAAGTAAGACCATTGACAAATCTCCTGATCCTCTCTCTATCTATCGGAACCAACCAGATGGCATGACGAGCCAACTCAGAGAACCTCAACTCATACCGTGACACGTGTTATCTCCCCCCAATGTAACCACTGAAACTGCCTGTACAGCTCCTCTCTGCGAGACTACGACACATACTTCTCCAGTAAGAGAACGGAGAACTGCTGCCAGGAAAGGGATGCCGCACCAACATGCCTACGCCTCTCAAAATCCTCCCACCAGGTAAAAGCAGGTCCTAAAAACTGATAGGTAGTGAAAGCGACCCCGCTGGTCTCCAGAATACCGGCTGTACGAAGCATCCTCTGACATTTGTCCAAAAAGCCCTGGGCATCCTCGCCCTCTGCCCCACTGAAGGTCGGAGGCTGAAGTCTACCAAATCTATCGAACCTACGCTGCTCATCCTCTGGCATGACAGGAACTACATAGTCCTGAGCAGCGGCAACCGGCTGAGCTGGGTGTGCCCCCGACGTTTAAAGTCCCTGCACGACCTGCTCAGGTGTGCGGGCGGCGGGAGTTTGACTGCCTCTCCCGGCCTGAGAAGTAGTTGCAACTGTAGTGGCTGAAACCGCCTGATCTAAGCCAGTGCAAACTGATAATATCTGAGCCAAGGCCTCCTAAAGACTCGGAATCACAATAGGCACAGCGAGTCCCTGAGCTGGTTCTGCTGGAGGGTCCACAGCTGGGACCTGGTCCTAAACTGGGGCAGCTGGTGGATCTGCAGGTGCTGCCCTCGCTGCTCTGCCTCTACCGTGACCACGGCTGCGTCCTCGGCCTCTAGTGGCCCCGGCTGGTGGTACTGGTGGTCGTCCACCCTGTCCGGTAGCACACGTCCTCACCATCTGTGAGAGAATAGAATAACAAATGTTTAGTACTCGGATCAACAAATTCGCACGACAAGAATTTCAAGAATATGAAGTTTCCTAAAGGTTCTGCAGCCTCTCGAGGATAAATACAGACGTCTCCGTACCGATCCGTGAGACTCTACTAAACCTGTTCATGACTCGTGAGACCTATGTATCCTAGGCTCTAATACCAACTTGTCACGACCCTAAATCCAAACCCGATCGTAATGGCGCCTCTCGTGAAGACAAGGCCAGCCAACTAACCCAATTTACCTTTTAAGCAGTTAAACAACATAAAACAGTCTAGAACATAATTTAATAGTATTAAGTAGCGGATAATATCAATAAAGTGCGAAAATATAACCCAACACAGCCCTTACCGGGGTGTCACAAGTCATGAGCATCTATAAGTCATAATACAAGTCTGCTAAGTCTGTAAACTAGTACATCTGTCTGAAACATGATAGAAATGATTAAGGAGGAGAAACACGGAAACTGCAGACGCCACGCAGCTACCTCGTGTACTCCGAATGTCTGCCTGAAGCTGGAAGGATCAGCACTCGGGAGCGGAACCAGCTATGCCTGAATCTTGCACGCAGGGTGCAGGGAGTAAAGTGAGTACTCCACTCATGTGAGTAACAAATGTAAATAA
The DNA here is from genome assembly GCF_001879085.1 of Nicotiana attenuata. Lineage (NCBI taxonomy): Eukaryota > Viridiplantae > Streptophyta > Magnoliopsida > Solanales > Solanaceae > Nicotiana > Nicotiana attenuata. The sequence goes on from NW_017678192.1 coordinate 23,495, forward strand.
TGACTGAAAGTAAGAAAACACGTAAGGCACAAGGCATTCCTATAGTGAAGCAGTTAAAC
>NW_017678193.1:0-2841 GCF_001879085.1 Nicotiana attenuata
TCTCTAGTCACGACCCCAAAAACACTACGGGTCGTGATGGCGCCGGACACCTCTAGTCAGGCAAGCCAACTAAACTATCAATTAAATTCTCTTTTAATACCTTTGGAAAAATCTAGGGTTTTTCCTTCCATTTTTCATAAATAAAACAATCTCTGCTTCAATTCGAATTAAGAAATAACTATTAGTACACATCTTTCGAAAACCATCCCAGAACCCGGTGTCACAAGTGCATCAGCATCTATTAATAAGGAAAATAAAATACAACATCTGTCCGAAATACAGTGGACAGGGAATAAACATAAAAATGCTGAAAGGAACTACACTAGCTGCGGGTCGCCTCGAACAATGTAGCTCACCTAGTCCCAGAGTCATCCGCGCCGCTACGCCCAGTAAGCCACTAAAGTTACTTATACCTGTGCAACAAAAATGCATAAAAGTGTAGTATGAGTACGTAATCAACGTGTACTCAGCAAGTATCCCGTCTAATCTCGAAGAAGTAGAGACGAGATGGTCAACTTTTACACTCACTAGTGGTCCAATAATAATATACTAAATGTGTGAGGAAATCAAGGATTTTATAAGGCAGTACTAACTCACAAAGCTGGAAAACAAGCAATACACCTTCAACAAATAATAAAGGATTTTCAAGGTTTACCTTTCTTTATCTTATCAATTTACATCAAGCCATGAAGGGCAATATCATCATTTAAAATTTCACGTGCATCAATATATATAAAAATATCATGCGCAAATCATGCCGAGGCGATGGCCCGGTCCAACAGAAAAGAAATGTGCACTTGCCGAGGGTCGACGGCGCGCCTATAGATGCATCTATTACCCCGCTCGCGAAATAATCTGCGACGCGGTCAACATAAAATAAACACATACCCTGCTCGCTGTCACACCTCCTTTTTTACACATCTACCCCGAAGGATAATGTATAAGGGAGTTTTTCCATTTAAAGTGACATTATTCGAAATGGGATTATTTATTTATTTAGAGTCGCCACTTGGGATAGGATTGGCTTTTGGTGTCCCAAGTCACCGGTTTAACTTGATCCCAAATCGAGGAAAATTTCGACTTCCCAGTTGGAGTCTGCGAACCAGAAATTCTGAATAAGGAATTCTGTTGACCCGAGGGAAGGTATTAGGCACCCCCGGATCCCGTGGTTCTAGCACGGTCGCTTAAATTATTATAAATGGCTAAAAATCTGGTTTTAGGCATGTTCAAACCTATAGTGCAATTTTATAAATTTGTTTAACCGCTTTTAATTGGTTTTATGAAAGTGAACGCCGTTTAAGAGCGTGTTTTCGGATCACGTCACATGAAATGCACCCGGATCCGCGACACCTCTTATTCAACGTTTTGGGATTTGGATTTGGGTTGCATGAAATGCACACCCGAATTTAGGAAGGTAATATTATTAAAATTCGCGCCTAAAGTGACTAGCGTATTATTATCTTTGCGGGAAGCCATGAAAATTCGCTAAATGGCATGTCCCGATTTCTAAGTATTTCAATAGAAGTAATTGAAGATGGCCACGCAATTTATGCATTTTATTTGGCGCGGCGCACCTCGTTTTTATTTTAAAGGTCAGCCTAAAAGAACTACAATTTTCTATCAAGTATTGTCTCTAAAGGGACCCTAATTGGCATTATGAATTATTATTAAAAAAACATCAAGGGATTCGGGCCTCAAACTCAAGTCCACATTTGAACAAGAGGATAACCTCCTAGTTCAAACGTGCTGCTTAGCTTGGAAGGCCAAAATTATAATTTAAACTCAACGACCTTTAAATCTAATGGCTTAAATTTTCAACGTGTTGGGCCTCAAGAGCCAGCCCTTGGGAATAAGCCTGTCCCATTTTATTTGTAAAGCCACCTACAAGGCTATCCAGCATCCAGGCCATAGCACAGGCCCAGATAGAAAATAGGTTGCAAGTTGGGACTCAGGATTTAAATCACTTGGGCTTCTGATTATACATTAGGCCCAGATCCCATTTTTAACAAAAGTACAGCCTTGGGCTCTTGAATGAGCTCAAGCTGATGTTGATTCTTGGGTTTGTTAATAATTTTGTAGACAAATGCATAATTTGCTCAAGTCACAGACGTGCTAGCTTTGAAATGCAAAGTCTCCTGTAGTTTCAAACTTGTCTAATAATGGATAACCAATACACTCGATCTAAAATTTTTAACAGCCTTTAGCTTCAATTAATACACCTCAAAACAGCTCAATCGCAAACTGAATATGAAAGGGACTACCGGAGCTTCCACTTCGTTTCTGAATCATTTTTGAACAAACAGATGATATGACTATTATCTTTAACACATGTCTAATAATCGACCACAAATGTTTGATGAAGAAACTAAGACTAATATTATGTTCAAGCTACAGGGCCAGCTTCATTGCAAGCATGCTCATACGTTACTTTAGATTCTGCTTTCAAATGGCATCTTAATATAACCTTAAATCTCAAATTAATCTAATAACCTAAACTGAGATTATCGACAGCTAGTATTCTACTCATAATACTCACATAAGTCTGAAAAATAACAGTTCATACAGTCCGATTAACATGAATAATATAATGTTATAACATGTGTTTAAACCAAGTAAACTACTAAGGAATTCGTAAGACAAGCAGATTGTATTTCATGATCTCTTCCGATATTGATTCAAGTTTCACATGTCATTCGAGGCTGAAAATAAAAGTACCTGGAAATTAGAGAGAAGTAAGAAGAAGGTAGAGTCAGCAGCAGTACACAGCAGTATAGTAACAGGAATCAACAGCTTGAGATTTATGTAAACCCAGAAGCAATATGAACAGCCCAGGACAAATTC
>NW_017678193.1:4044-23551 GCF_001879085.1 Nicotiana attenuata
ATTTGAAATTCGAGGAGTTATGGCAAGATTCGAAAGGTTTTGGTCAGGGATTAATGATGGGGAGGTCATGGAGACTGTGGTGTGTAAATTTGGGCCGGTTTGGACAAGGTTGTGTTTTGGCCGGAAATTTTGATCTAATATTCGAGGCATATGGCTATGATTCGAGGGAAGTGGTTTTGGGGGTTGGAAAGAGGAGGAAGAGAGGAGTAAGGGGTGTATTTTTTGGGTGGTTTGGAGCTTCGCCGGCGGCGGACGGTGGCAAAGGGGTGGAGATACAGTGGGGTACGGTGGGGCTACGGTGTGGCGATTTCCGGCGAGATGTGAGAGTGGGGGTGCGGGGGAGATGAACGAGGGGGTAGGGGGTGTGTTTCGGACATATATATATTAAGTAAAACCAGCTTCAGGACCGTTCGATCAAGGAACCTCGACGGTCCTGATTGAACGAGTCCAAACGACGTCGTTTCACATGGGCTGGGGAATTGGACCAGGCAAGGTTGGACGGGTCTGGGACGGATCAGGCCTATTTTATTTGGGCTCAGCCATTTGGGCCCAATTTCTGGCAGCCCCTTTTGCATTTCTTTTGTATTTCATTTTGTATTTTTGTATTTTGTATTTATTCATTTTTCCTTAATTTTAAAAGTGCTAAAACAAGACAAAGACTCAATTAAACTATTTAAACTTCCTAAAATTACTTAAAACTCTATTTAGAAATAAAACGCAACAAATAACAATTAAGAGTGCAACAAGACTTTTTCTTTATTCTAAATCTAATTAATACCTAATTAATACTAACAATTGTGAAATTAAAATCCTTAAATGTATGTGCATATTTTCTGTATTTTTTATAAAAAATGCAACCAATTAACACAAAAACTCAAACAAAAATTCACAAAAAATTGTAAAATAATAAAGAAATCAATTATTTGAAACTTTTGGAATTAATTTGCTTAGGGCAAAAATCACGTGCTCACAGCTTTTATTAATTGTTATTCTGTTAGCATATGTTTAACTGCACAGGTTTATGTTATTTGTCGTGTCCTAGCCTCGTCACTACTTCGCCGAGGTTAGGCTCGGCACTTATCAGTACATGGGGTAGGTTGTACTGATACTGCACTCTGCACTCTCTGTGCAGATTTCGATGCCGGACCTTGTAATGATAGTTTGGGTTGCTGCCTTCAGTCCACAGGAGACCCAAGGTAGATCTGCCGGCGTTCGCAGACCCTGGAGTCCCCTTCCCTCTATCTTAATTCGTGTTTTCTTTCATTTCGAAAAACAGATGTATTATCCTTGAAACCAGTATTTGTAGAAATTCTTAGACGTTCGTGGATTGTGACACCCAATCTTTGGGGTAGTCGTGTATTAGAGTTTTAAACTGTTATAAAATTTCCGCATTTCATATCTATTTAGTATTAATTACTGTTATTTACTATTTTTGATTAATGATTAATGTGTTAGAACTGTATCTGTTGGCTTGCCTAGCATTCTAAGCGTTAGGCGCCATCATGATCCCGACGGTGGGAAATCCGAGTCGTGACAATTAACCCGCGCTTCGTGCGATAATACATTTCTGCTTTTAAATTTAATTGATATAGAAGAAACAAATTTCTTTTAGTACGAAAACATTAAGAAAACAGACGAATATTTAATCTAAGGAACGCATACAAAAATACACAAAAATCAAATGTATAAGAAAAATACACATGGAAAAGGTTAATTAGGAAAAAATACAAATAAATTGTTTATCTTCTTTTATGTGTACAAAGAAAGAGTTCTCGACGAATAATCCTCTCAAATCTCAATTGGGAAGAGATGTTAGCGCTTACTTCACACAAAAAAAAATCGTGTAATGTAAGTCTTCTTCCTTTGGAATTTGGCTTTGTGGCAATTGCATTTTTTCTAAATCTTATGTTTAATCTCCTGTGAGATCTTATACAGACATGGAATTTGAAAATAAAATTCAAGAGATTTGCAAGATAATATTCTTCTATTTAAATTGTAAAGGATTATTGAACCATTTCTCTTGATTTCAAATTCTTATTTAATTGTTCATAATGCTATTACATTTATGCAATTAAAAGTCATATAAGCACTATTTTAATTTGCGTAGTTAAATTTGGCTTTGTAGTCAAACAAATATGTAGTTAGATTTAGCTTTGTAGTCAAACAAATATGTGCTTAATTATATGATCTTTTTTCACATGAGATCAAAATAACATAGAAGGTCGATCAAGAGATTCTTGTAATGTCATTTTCTACCATTGAAATTATAAGTGGAAATAAGAGACCTCAATTTCTCGCAAATAAAAGACTACACTTGTCACTACTTAATTAATATTTTTGGAAGATAGTATTTATTAATTATCAAAATTATCAGTTTTATATTTTTAAGTGCATGGACAGAGAGTAAAATGTATAAACCGTCTATAAGGCTTCGGTTGGGATACATACTAGTAACCATGAATTTTGGTTTGGATGTAGTATTTATTATGGAACAATTGTTTATTTAATTTAAATAAAATTTTAAATAGATCATTGTCACGACCCTAAATCCAAACCCGGTCGTGATGGCGCCTCTCGTGAAGACAAGGCCAACGGACACACTTCCAATTCACCTTAAGTAGTTAAAATAATAAACCAAGGTCTTTAATATAAATAAATCCCAAAAATAACAATATAAGTTACGGAAATAAAATAAACCAACACAGCCCGACATCGGGGTGTCACCAGTCATGAGCATCTAAAACAACAATAAAAGTCTAGAATCTAATCCACTACTACATAACCAAATCAAAAGAAAACTAAAATAGAGGGAGAATGCATTGGGCTGCGAATCGCCAAGCAGCTACCTAGTATATCTCCGAAGACCTGCTGGAACTCTCAACCCTCAGGAGCAGGACCTGTAGCGCCCGAATCTGCACACAGGGGTGCAGGGAGTAAAGTGAGTACTCCAACTCAGTGGGTAATAAAAATAAATGAAGACTGAGTAATATAAAGCCACGTAAGGCACAACATTAAGCTACAAGAGGCATAACAAATCAGTAAATATAATTAAACAATGAAACTTCATAAACATCTCTTAAACAGTTAAACAATATGCAGGAAAACAGCTAAAAAGTAAACACATAATAACTGCCCCTCAGGCACAGTAACGACAGAATCAGCCCCTCGGGCAATGTCACAGAACAATACCAGCCCCTCGGGCTATATCTCAAATCACAATGGGTACCCGCGCTCACTGGGGGTGTACGGACTCCGAGAGGGGCCCCTTACGGCCTAAGCGCAATATCAAGCCATCTCGTGGCATCATAAACAGGCTCTCGGCCTCATACCAATCTCAAGCCACCTCGTGGCGTACGATCTCAGGCCCTCGGTCTCATTATCATAATCAATGTATCACTGCTGCGGCGTGCTGCCCGACCCAGATGTATCCTCATAACACAGGCCCTCGGCCTTACTCAGTCAGAATCTCATAAGCCCCTCGGGCCACAGTAAAATATGAAGCTCATCTCAAACACTTTTGAAAATATCATTTAATGTGTTTAAAACAGAATAATATAGCTGAGTCTTTAAAATAGTAAAATATAGTATGACTGAGCACCAGTATGAAATTAATTAGTGAGGAAAATATCATTTAAAAATTCCCTAAGGGTTCAAACAGCTGGCACGATGCCCACATATGGCATTTAGCCCAAAATATAATAATATTAAACAATTAACTATCAAATACGCAGTAAAATAATCATTCGGGATGGACTAAGTCACAAACCCCAGCGGTGCCCTACCCCACGCTTGACATCTAGCGTGTAGGTCACCTCAACATAGCCGTACGCTGTGAAATTCCGGGGTTTCCTACTCTCAAAACAGCATTTAAAATTATTACTCACCTCATCCGGCCCGAAATCTAGCTTGCTATGCCTTTGCCATTCGAAACGACTTCCGAGTGCTCCAAATCTACCAAGTTCAGATTTTTATCATTAAATTATGCTAAACGAATGAATTCCAATTGAAAAATATCGATTTTAAGCACAAAACCCGAAATCAGTCAAAACCGACCCCCGGCCCCGCATCCCGGAACTGGACAAACTTTATACCAAAATGTTCTTCGTCATCTCACGAGTCCGAACATATAAAGAACTCGAAAATCGGAGTTCGTTTGACCCCTCAAATCATCCCTAGAAGGTCTCTTAATCTCAAGCCCTAACTCCACCTTTTTCTACTGATTTTCATGAATTTAACACTGATATTTTGTTCCTTAATCACAAATAATCGAGTTTTAGGGTCCAAAATCCTTACCTCAACGAATAACAATGATTTTCTCTCTTCAAAATCGACCAAAGCTTCAAAATTTTGTGTTAAAAGTGAGAAACCCGCTGAAAATCGCGGAGGAGGAAGTATTTTAATCTGACCAGACATTTCCGCATCTGCGGTTCCCTAGCCGCTTCTGCGGGACCGCATATTCGACCCTTCCTCCTCTTCTGCGGAAATCACTTAACTGGCCAACAATCGCATCTGCGACTGCTCCTCAGGCCTCTTTTCGCTTTTGCGACAAATTAACCGCACATGCGGTCCCCGGTCTGCAGGTGCGAAAATACCAGAAGCAGCAAATTCAGCAGCCGTAACAAAGTCCAAACATCTCCGTTGACCACCCGAAATCACCTCGAGACCCCCCGGGACCTCAACCAAAAGCACAAACATATTCCAAATGACATAAAGAAGCTACTGCAACTTCCAGAATTCCAATCCGACCCCTATATCAAAATCTCACCTATCAACTGGAAAACGCAAAAAAACTCCATTTCGCCAATTCAAGCCTAAATCTTCTCCGGACCTCCAAAGCACATTTTTGATCACACTCCTAAGTCCCAAATCATCTCCCGAAGCTATCCGAACTGTCGGAACTCACATCCAAGCCCTCTAACACATAAGTCAACATCCGGTTGACTTTTTCTAACTTAAGCCTTCTTAAAAGAGACTAAGTGTCTCAAACCTTCTCAAAACCTTTTCGAACCCGAGCCAACCAACCCGATCACATATAAAACCAATAATTAAGGCAAATAGAAGCAGAAATGGGGAAAACGGGGTGGTAACTCATGAGACGACCGGCCGGGTCGTCAAATCCTCCCCCTCTTAAACAAACGTTCATCCTCGAACGAGTCAAGAAACGTACCTAAAGCCTCAAATAGGTGAGGATATCTGCTCCGCATCTCCTTCTCGGTCTCCCAGGTAGCCTCCTCCACGGGCCGACCTCTCCACTACACTTTCACTGAAGCTATGTCTTTTGATCTCAACTTCCCAACCTGACGCTCCAAAATAGCTGCTGGCACCACATCATAAGTCAAATCGCCCTCCAACTGAACCGTGCTGTAATCCAGAACATGAGACGGATCTCCAATATACTTCCGGAGCATAGAGACATGGAATACTGGGTGCACACCTGACAGGCTGGGTGGCAAGGCAATCTCATAAGCCACCTCCCCAATCCTCTGAAGTACCTCAAAAGGTCCAATAAACCCAGGACTTAATTTACCCTTCTTTCCAAACCTCATAACACCCTTCATGGGCGAAACCTTCAACAGAACCTTCTCACCAACCATATAGGACACATCACGAACCTTCCTGTCAGCATAGCTCTTTTGTCTCGACTGCGCTGTACGAAGTCTCTCCTGAATCACCTTCACCTTGTCTAAAGCATCCTGTACTAAATCTGTACCCAATAGCCTGGCCTCGCCCGGTTCAAACCAATCCACTGGAGACCTACACCGTCTCCCATACAAAGCCTCATATGGAGCCATCTGAATAGTTGACTGGTAGCTGTTATTATAAGCAAACTCCGCGAGCGGTAGGAACTAATCCCATGACCCTTCGAAATCAATAACACAAGCGCGTAACATATCCTCCAATATCTGAATAGTGCGCTCGGACTGTCCGTCCGTCTGAGGGTGAAAAGCTGTGCTCAACTCAACCTAAGTACCCAACTCTCACTGTACAGACTTCCAAAACTGTGAAGTAAACTGAGTGCCCCGATCTGAAATGATAGAAACGGGGACACCATGCAACCGAACAATCTCCCATATATATATCTCTGCCAACCGCTCAGAAGAATAAGTAGTACAAATAGGAATGAAGTGCGCGGACTTGGTCAGCCGATCCACAATCACCCAAATAGCATCGAACTTCTTCAAAGTCCGTGGGAGCCCAACTACAAAGTCCATAGTGATCCGCTCCCACTTCCACTCTGGAATATCCATCCGCTGAAGCAAGCCACCCGGTCTCTGATGCTCATATTTCACCTGCTGACAATTGAGACACCGAGCTACAAACCCCACAATGTCTTTCTTCATTATTCTCCACCAATAATGCTGTCTCAGATCCTGATACATCTTCGCGGCTCCTGGATGAATAGAATACCGCGAGCTATGGGCCTCCTCCAAAATCAACTCCCGAAGCCCATCTACATTGGGCACACATATCCGGCCCTGCATCCTCAACACCCCATCATCACCGATAGTCACATCTCTGGCATCATCATGCTGAACTCTGTCCTTAAGGACAAGCAAATGTGGGTCATCATACTGGCGCTCTCTGATGCGCTCATATAGGGAAGACCGAGAAATCACACTAGCCAATACCCTACTGGGCTCCGAAATATCCAACCTCACGAACCGATTAGCCAAAGCCTGAACATCAACTGCAAGAGGTCTCTCCCCAACTGGAATATACGCCAAACTCCCCATACTCACTGCCTCTCGGCTCAAAGCGTTGGCCACTACATTGGCCTTCCCCGGGTGATATAATATTGTAATGTCATAATCCTTAAGTAACTCCAACCATCTCCGTTGCCTCAAATTGAGATCTTTTGCTTGAACAAGTGTTGGAGGCTACGATGATCAGTATACACCTCACAAGACACACCATAAAGATAATGCCTCCAGATCTTCAACGCGTGAACAATGGCAGCCAACTCCAGATCATGAACAGGGTAGCTCTTCTCATGAGGCTTCAACTGACGAGAAGCATACGCAATAACTCTACCCTCCTACATCAGAACACACCAAATACCAACTCTCAAAGCATCACAATATACGGTATAAGAACCTGAAGCTGATGGCAATACTAGCACTAGAGCTGTGGTCAAGGCAGTCTTGAGCTTCTGGAAGCTCTCCTCACACTCATCAGACCACTGAAATGAAACACCCTTCTGAGTCAACTTGGTCAAGGGCGATGCAATAGATGAAAATCCCTAAACAAAACGATGATAATAACCCGCCAAACCAAGAAAACTACGAATCTCTGTAGCTGAGAATGGTCTGGGCCAACTCTGAACCGCCTCTATCTTCTTCGGGTCCACCTGAATACCCTCGCTGGACACCACGTACCCCAAGAAGGCCACTGAACTGAGCCAGAACTCACATTTGGAGAACTTTGCATAAAGCTTCTCCTTTCTCAACCTCTGCAACACCATTCTCAAATGCTCCGCGTGCTCCTCCTGACTACACAAGTACACCAGAATATCATCAATGAAGACTATGATAAACGAGTCGAGATACGGCAAACGAGTCGAGATACGGCCGGAACACACTATTCATCAAGTGCATGAACGCTATTAGGGCATTGGTCAGCCCAAAAGACATCACCAAGAACTCATAATGACCATATCGGGTCTTGAAAGCTGTCCTAAGAATGTCTGAGTCCCTGATCTTCAACTGGTGATAACCTGAGCGGAGATCAATCTTAGAAAATACTCTCGCTCTCTGAAGCTGGTCGAACAAATCATCGATACGAGGCAAAAGATACTTGTTTTTTATTGTCACTTTGTTCAACTGCCTGTAATCAATGCACATTCTCATCGTGCCATCCTTCTTCTTCACAAAGAGAACCGGCGCACCCACGGTGACACACTAGGACGATGACCCCTTATCCAAAAGTACCTGAAGCTGCACCTTTAACTCTTTCAGCTCCGCTGGTGCCATACGATATGGTGGAACAGAAATGGGCTGAGTGCCCGGCACCAGGTCAATACCAAAATCTATATCCCTGTCCGGTGGCATACCCGGCAGGTCTGCAGGAAATACATCAGAAAAATCTCTCACAACTGGAACAGATTCAATACTGGGAGTCTCTGCACTGACATCCCTCACAAAAGCTAGATATGAAAGACAACCTTTCCCAACCATACGCTGGGCCTTTAAGAAAGAAATCACTCTGCTGGGAACATAATCGGTCGAACCTCGCCACTCAATCCGTGGCACACCAGGCATAGCCAAAGTCACTGTCTTAGCATGATAGTCCAGAATAGCCCGGCACGGAGATAACCAGTCCATGCCTAGAATAACATCGAAGTCCACCATACACAATAGCAATAGATCCACTCGGGTCTCCAGACCCCCAATAGACACAATACACGACCGGTACACACGGTCTACCACAATAGTATCGCCCACCGGCGTAGAAACATGAACAGAAGAAACAAGGGACTCGCAGGGCATATCCAGATAATGGGAAAAATAAGACGACACATAAGAGAAAGTAGAGCCAGGGTCAAATAACACAGAAGCATCCCTGCGGCAGACTGAGATAATACCTGTAATCACCGCATCTGAAGCAATCGCATCGGGCCTAGCTGGAAGTGCATAGAAGCGAGCCTGGCCACCTCCGGATCGACCTCTTCCTCTGGGGCAACCCCTAGATGACTGTCCCCCACCCTTAGCTGGGTGGGTGGGTGGTGAAGTGGCTGGGGCTGAGGCTGAGGCTGATGACTGACCCCTCTGCTGAGAATGATGAGGGCACTGCCTCCACAAGTGGCCCATCTCTCCACACTCATAACAACTCCCGGGTGCTGGAGACGGGGACTGATGGGAACCCCTAACACCGGTATGACTAGCAGACGCCCCTGGTATAGAAGAATCCTGAACCGATGGAGCACGGGAAGAACCCTGGGCTGGAAGTGCACTAAGTGAAGAATGGACCTGTTGAGAACCGTGAGAACTGTGGCCTGAAGATGCCCCACGATAACCTGGGCGAGCTGACTGACCATGTCGGAACTTTCGACCTCTGCCGTGCTGAAACTGGCCCCTCGAAGGAGCACCCCTAAAACTACCATGTCCTCGAGGCCTCTTAGCCTCCTTCTCCTCGCGCTCCTGGCGACGAACTGACTCAATCTCTCGAGCAATATCCACAACCTCCTCGAATGTAGCACCTGGCACCCTCTCCCTGGTCATAAGAACCCGAAGCTGGTAAGTGAGGCCATTAACAAACCTCCTGTTCCTCTCTCTCTTAGTAGCAACTAGCCAAATAGCATGTCGACCCAACTCCGAGAACGTCATCTCATACTGGGTAACTGTCATCTCCCCTTGTCGTAGCTGCTTGAACTGCCTCCGCAGCTCCTCCATGCGGGACTGTGGGACATACTTCTCCAGAAATAGGGCGGAGAACTGCTGCCAAGTTAGAGGTGCCGAACCAATAGGCCTACGCCTCTCATATGCCTCCCACCAAGTGAAGGCAGCTCCGGTAAACTGCAAGGTCGTGAATGCAACCCCGCTGGTCTCAAGAATACCCGCAGTGCGAAGAATCCGCTGACATCTGTCTAAGAAACCCTGAGCATCCTCGCCCTCTGCACCATTGAAAGTAGGAGGCTGGAGTCTGCCAAACCTCTCCAATCTACGCTGCTCATCCTCCGGCATAACAGGAGCTACATAACCCTGAACAGCTGCCACCGGTTGGGCTAGTGGTGCCTCCGGTGTCTGCACTCCCTGAACCACCGGATCGAGTGTACGGGCGGCGAGGGTCTGAGAGCCTCCCCCTGCCTGAGAAGTAGCTGCGGCATTAGAAATTGCGACCGCCTGAGCAAGGCTAGTGCATACTGTCAATATCTGAGCCAGAGTCTCCTGAAGACCCGAAATCACAATGGGCACAGCTGGTGCTGCTGGAGTGTCCACCACTGGGACCTGACCCTGAACTGGGGCGGCTGGTGGGTCTGCAGGTGCTGTCCTAGCTACTGCAGGGGCTGTACCTCTGCCCCTACCACGTCCTCGGCATCTAGTGGCTCCCGTTGGTGGTACTGGTGGTCGTCCGTCCTGACCGGTAGAGCGTGTCCTCACCATCTGTTAGAGAATAGGATAAAAGAAGTTTAGTATTCATATCAGTAAATTCGCACGACAAGAATTTCAAGAATATGGAATTTTCCTAAAGGTTCTGCAGCCTCTCGAGGATAAATACAGACGTCTACGTACCGATCCGCAAAACTCTACTAAACCTGCTCATGACTCGTGAGACCTATGTAACCTAGGCTCTGATACCAACTTGTCACGACCCTTAACCCAACCCGGTCGTGATGGCGCCTCTCGTGAAGACAAGGCCAGCCGACACACTTTCAATTCATTTAAAGCAGTTACAAATAATAAACCAAGGTCTTTAATAGAAATAAATCCCAAAAATAACAATATAAGTTGCGGAAATAAAACCAACACAGCCCTACATCGAGGTGTCACCAGTCATGAGCATCTAAAACAATACTAAAAGTCTAGAGTCTAATCCACTACTATATAAGTGAATCAAAAGAAAACTGAAATAGAGGGAGAATGCACTGGGCTGCGAATCGCCAAGCAGCTACCCAGTAAATCTCCGAAGACATGCTGGAACTATCAACCCTCAGGAGCAGGACCAGTAGCGCCCGAATCTGCACATAGGAGTGCAGGGAGTAAAGTGAGTACTCCAACTCAGCGAGTAATAAAAATAAATGAAGACTGAGTAATATAAAACCACGTAAGGCACAACATTAAGCTACAAGAGGCATAACCATTCAGTAATTATAATTAAACAATGAAACTTCATAAACACCTCTTAAACAATTAAACAATATGCAGGAAAACAACTAAAAAGTAAACACATAATAACTGCCCCTCAGGCACAGTAACACCAGAATCAGCCCCTCGGGCAATGTCATAGAACAATACCAGCCCATCGGGCAATGTCACAGAACAATACCAGCCCCTCGGGCTATATCTCATATCAGAACGGGTACCCGCGCTCACTGGGGGTGTACAGACTTCGAGAGGGGCCCCTTACGGCCAGAGCGCATAATCAAGCCATCTCGTGGCATCATAAACAGGCTCTCGGCCTCACATAAATCTCAAGCCACCTCGTAGCGTACAATCTCAGGCCTTCGGCCTCATTATCATAATCAATGTATCACTGCTGCGGCGTGCAGCCCGACCCAAAAGTATCCTCACAACACAGGCCCTCGGCCTTACTCAGTCAGAATCTCATAAGCCCCTCGGGCCACAGTAAAATATGAAGCTCAGCTCAAGGTATCATTAAAAATATCATTTAATGTGTTTAAAACAGAGTAACATAGCTGAGTTTTGAAAATAGTGAAAATATAGCATGACTGAGCACAAATGTGAAATCAAATAGTGAGGAAAATATCAGTAAAAATCCCCTAAGGGTCCAAACAGTTGGTACAAAGCCCAAATATGGCATTTAGCCCAAAATATAATAATATTAAACAATTAACTATCAAATACGCAGCAAAATAATCATTTGGGATGGACTAAGTCACAATCCCCAATGGTGCTCTACCCCACGCTCGTCAGCTAGCGTGTAAGTCACGTTAACATAGCCGTACGCTATGAAATTTCGGGGTTTCATACCCTCAGGACAGCATTTAAAATCATTACTCGCCTTAAGCCGGCCCGAAATCTAGCTTGCAATGCCTTTTCCGTTCGAATCGACTTCGGAGTGCTCCAAATCTACCAAGTTCAGATTTTTATCATCAAATTATGCTAAACGAATGAATTCCAATTGAAAAATATCTACTTTAAGCACAAAACCCGAAATCAGTCAAAACCCGACCCCCGGGCCCGCGTCCCGGAACTGGGAAAACTTTATACCAAAATGTTCTTCATCATCTCACGAATCCGTACATATAAAGAACTTAAAAATCGGAGTTCGTTTGACCCCTCAAATCATCCCTAGAAGGTCTCATAATCTCAAGCCCTAACTCCACCTTTTCTACTGATTTTCATGAATTTACACTAATATTTCCGTTCCTTAATCACAAATAATCAATTTTTAGGGTCCAAAATCCTTACCTCAACGAAGAACAATGATTTCCTCTCTCCAAAATCGCCCAAAGCTTCAAAATTTTGTTTTAAAAGTGAGAAACCCTATGAAAATCGCGAAGGAGGAATTTAATATAATCTGACCAGACATTTCCGCATCTGCGGTCCTCCCACCGCATCTGCGGTACCGCATTTGCGGTTCTTGATCTGCTTCTGCGGAAGTCACTTAAGATCCCCGTTGGCCGCATCTGCGGTTACACTACCGCATCTGCGGTCCTCCTAGCCGCTTCTGCGGTTTCCTGACCAACTAACCCCTGGCCGCTTCTGCGGCTCTTCCTTCACATATGCGGCGCCCGCACCTGCGGTCCCCTTTCCGCAGGTGCGGAAATACCAAAAATAGCAAAAATACAACAGCTGCACTAATTCTTCAAACTCCCCGTCAATCATCCGAAATCACCCCGAGGCCCCCGGGACCTCAACCAAAAGCACCAACATATCCCGTAACCTTATTCAAACATGTAACAATCTTCAAAACACCTAAAACAACATCAAAACCACCAAAACTCATCGAATTCAAGCCTAAGGTTCTAAATTCTTCCGCATTCCGCTTTTGATAAAAAACCCAACCAAACCACGTCCAAATGACCTGAAATTTTGCACGCACATCCCAAATGACATAACGAAGCTACTGCAGCTTCCGAAATTCCATTCCGACCCCTATATCAAAATCTCACCTATCAACCGTAAAACGCCTAAAACTCTATTTCGCCAATTCAAGCCTAAATCTACTCCGGACCTCCAAAACATATTTTGATCACGCTCCTAAGTCCCAAATCATCCTACGAAGCTATCAAACCATCGGAACTCACATCCGAGTCCTCTAACACATAAGTCAACGTCCGGTCGTCTTTTCCAACTTAAGCCTTCTTAAAAGAGACTAAGTGTCTCAAACCTTCTCAAAACCTTTCCGAACCCGAGCCAACCAACCCGATCACATAAAAAATCGATAATTAAAGCAATTAGAAGAAGAAATGGGGAAAATGGAGCGGTAACTCATGAGATGACCAGCCGGGTTGTCACACCGATACATGAACTACGGGTCTACGGGAAAAAACTACATCGAGGAGTTTGGTACATGAGTGGCAGGATTCGAAATGCCGGAAGGGGTCAAAGATATGATATCTCGCCTTCGTTCTATAACCGTGGATCAGATAGAGTGGACATTGGGTTGGCTTTCCGTTGATGAGATTGTTTACATGCCCGTCACCGGTCCCTACTTCCTTCTAATGGGTCTCCGAAGCATCCAACCCTATGCCCCGTACCGTATTTTGAGACAACTTGGAAGATGCCAGACAGTTCCCAAAGATGAAGATCTTAGTACTCATGTGGTTGAAATTCGCTCCGAGGATCAATTTCCTAAAGAATTGGTTTGCCAAATTTGGAGCGAGTGCCGGTATTTGGGGGCAAACACCCGAGTACGCGATTTGTCCAGGGGCAAGGTTTTACCTGGTTATCTTGCTTGATATAGAAAGAGAGCTGCGATGAATGATGAACAAAATGCCAGTACCATGCAGCTGCTTCAAAGCCAACGTGATGCTCCTTGGTCAGATGACCTCTGAAAGGCCGACTAAAAGGCCTCATATCCAAGAATTTGTCGATGCATCACAGGAACAGTGGGCTTGGTTAGTCTAAGAGAATGACTACCGGACTACCATAAGCAAACTAGAAGATCAAATCAGAAACATCAAATTTGATAGGGGTTTGTAGGCTGTTGTGGATGAAGGAGAAAAGAAAAGGTTGGCCCGAGAAAATGAAGCCCTCCGAGCTCAGATTCAGAAGATGAAAATAGCCGCTAAAAACCCGGCAAGAAGCGAAAAAGACGAAAAACTCATAAGCAATCTGAGGCGAAAAGTGCATGACTATGGGTTTGATTTGGCAAAGGCAGAGGATGAATTGGCAAAAGCCCGGGAAAAGTTGGCAAAGAGTGTAGAAGAACGGACAATATTTGCTAAGTACTTAAAGCAAAGGTATGATGAAAGGGTCACAATTTTAAGGAAAAAACTGACTAATCTCGAGAATAAAATGGTCTAGCAAGCAAAGGATTTCAAAATGGAGAGAGAGCATTGTTATACATTGATTTCCCGATTGAAAGAAGACATACTACATTGGAAGACAAAAACCATACGGCCTCGCAGGTGTTGGAGGCCCGGTCTCAGCAAATTGGACACCTACTCCAAGAAAAGAGTGTCATTAGAATGAGGATTAAAGAAATTGTTGATTATGTCGCAATGAAGTACCATGAATGCGAAGATATGACTAGGTCCATGTTCTTTGCTTCAGTGATGACCTTTGTCCATCAGGTGATGGCTGACTTAGAATACCTTCAAGAAGAGATTGTACACAGGCCCGCGTCGAGACCCACTGATGTCCCGCGGGCCCCTGGAGTAGCATTGGAGGCTCTTATGTATTCTTGACTTTGTTGGATTTGAGTCTGTATTTTACTCTTCGAGTCTGTTCATCTCTTCCAAGCTTGTTTGTTCTTCTGTTTTGAGTCTGTATTGTTTCTCCTTTTATCGTCAGTATTTCCAAGTCTTTGTAATAGAAAAATCCAAAAAGATTTTATTTAATGAAATATTGAAAAAACCCAAAAATTTCTTTTATTTTACATTTATTCCCTGAACTACATAATGATCTGATTCATGCAGCGTCGTGATACGTAGGAAATCCCCATCGGATTCGCATCATAATCATAGACAATGTGAGTGAAAAACTAAACCGAAAAAGAATTAAAAAAAAGAAGAAAAAAGAGAGAGAAAGAAAAGGGAAAAAATTGAGTGAAAAAGAAGGAAAAGAGTGAAGAAATAGAAGTGCGAAAAACAGCAAAAACAGAAGAAAAAGATTCAGGATTAGAAATTTGAGAAAAGAGATAGTAAAAGCCGGGATGAAGCACACAACCTTTGCAAAATATTTAGAAACATTTAACTTTTCAGGTGCATTGCATCCCCAATATGCGATTCCCTATATGTTAAATTTCTCAAACTAACCGGTTTGTTGTGTGTGCAATTCAGATAGGTCCTGTTTAAGGTGGTTGGTTTTGTGGTAATCTGGCTTCCCATTCTTACTTCACAAGATCCAAAGGCAGTATTCCTATGGCTTCCGAAAGTCATCTACCAATTATTGAGCCTGAGGATAGCCCGGTATCGGTTATCCCATAGTCAGAATCAGCAGCTGCTGAAGAAAATAGAATGTTGCGTTGCCGTATATTAGAGATGTGGGACGCTTGGTCTAATGGCAAAGAACCGCCCAGTGCAATCCCCGTATTTCCTGAAGTGCTTCCCAGGACAAGAGGAACCCCCAACGGTCCTGTTCCCGTAACCAACCTATTCATCTCGTCTGGCTACCCCCATTATATCAGCTAATTTCACCGTATGCCTTCTGAGGTTCGCCCCTAGGCACCATTTTTGGGAGTATCTTCTACAGTATTCACCGTACCACCAGCCTCTACTGCGGCACAGCCAACAGTGCCTAGCCCATGCTTCGAACCGTCGCTTTCACTTTTCTAGTACCACAATTTCAGCTCAACACAGCTCATGTCACCCTAAACTCCTATCCTCAGCACCCCCGATACGAGTCTCCAGTGGAACAAGATAGAATGTCAAGAAACCCCGAGCAAGAAGAAATGGCTCAGAAAATGAAAGTCTCGAATAAAGTCTTAAGAACATGCAAGGCCTGAGTAGCCAAAAGAGTGTTTCGTACTTTGATCTATGCATGTTTCCTCATGTTCATTTGCCCTTTGACTTTAAGACGCCAAAATTCAAAAAATACGACGGGCATGGAGACCCGATCGCTCATTTAAAAAGATATTGCAATCAGCTGAGAGGGGCAGGTGGAAAAGAAGAACTTTTGATGGCCTATTTCGGGGAGAGCTTGACGGGAATTGCGTCAGAATGGTACATGGACCAGGACACCTCCCATTATCATATATGGGACGAATTCGCCCGAGATTTCGTCAGGCAATTTCAATACAATGTTGATATAGCCCTAGATAGGAATTCCCTGACCAATTTTAAGAAGAAAAGCGCGGAAAGTTTCTATGAATACGCTATCAAGTGGCGTGAGCAAGCAGCCCAAGTGAAGCCACCAATGGATGAGACAGAAATGGTCAATGTTTTCTTGTAGGCCCAAGAGGCCGATTACTTCCAGAATATGATGTCTGCCATGGGCAAACCGTTCGCGAAGGCCATAAAAATTGGAGAAATGGTAGAAAACGGCCTGAAAACTGGCCGATCATAAGTCAATCTGCTTTAAGAGCCACTTCCCAAGCCATTCAGAATTGCTCGGGAGGTTTAGCAAATCGAAAGAGGAGGGAAAAAGGAGCCATGATGGCTTCAGGTTCGAAAGGCCCCCGTCGATCACGTGATCATTCCTACCTGCTCCCAGAACCCCACAACACTACTACCCCCATCAAGATGCAGCATATGCCGTGGCACCGCCTCCTTATGCGGTGATGAATGCCCAACCCTATACACGGGCACAACAACACTACAACCAAAACAGAGCTCCACCTCCTAAAATAACAATCCTCACCAAGCTCCATATTACCCCCGTCCACCACAAAACAACTACCAACATAATACACGCCCCCATGATCCTTCCAGAAGAAATGACTTCACCCTTATTGGAGAGTCCTACTCTAGCCTGTTTTCGATTCGGAGGCAAGACCTAAATCGGCGGCGAAACAGGATAGAAATAAGAAGAAGAAAATCACTCCAACTCCTCAAGTTGCAGAAAAAGCCGTGGAAACAAAAGCTAGGGTAGCACCTGCTAAGGACGCAATTATTTATGTTCCTAGTACCCAAGGAAATAGCTGCTCATGTTAAACACTCCCAGAAGATTTGAGCAAAGGAAAGTCACGCTGAATGTGCAAAAGTTGTATGTGCCAAAAGGGACTTATGTGGCGCGGGGGTTGGTAATTTCACCAAGGATGACTGAGCCTGTGGTTTTCAGCCGTGCACCACGGAGCCCTATGAGAGACCCCACAGCAATCCCCTGGAACTATAGCAAAATAGTGGTTACTTACAAGGGGAAAGAGATTATGGGAGAGGTGAATGAAATGAACCAATCTGTGAAGTACCACAACCCAGAAGAGC
This sequence comes from Nicotiana attenuata, assembly GCF_001879085.1. Taxonomy (NCBI): domain Eukaryota; kingdom Viridiplantae; phylum Streptophyta; class Magnoliopsida; order Solanales; family Solanaceae; genus Nicotiana; species Nicotiana attenuata. The sequence goes on from NW_017678193.1 coordinate 21,254, forward strand.
TAAAGAAGTTAAAACTGAACAAAGATAAATAGTTTCCACCCAAGAAGCTTGTGAGCGCTGAAGAGGCAGAAGAGTTCTTCTGAAAAATGAAAACTTCAGAATACGCCATAGTTGACCAGCTCCGGAAGACTCCTTCCCAGGTTTCGCTTTTATCCCTGCTGTTGAGCTCAAATGAACATCAGAGGGTGATCTTGAAAACATTAAACAAGACATATGTCTCGGTTGAAACATCAGTCGAACAATTGGAAAGAATGGTTGAACGTTTCTTCGAAGTCAACATGATTTCTTTCAGCAGCGATGACTTGCCCCAGAGGGAGCCGCCCTCAACAAAGCCCTTCACTTAACTGTCAAATGCGAAGGTTATTATGTGAAGAGGGTCATGCTAGATGGCGGGTTCGGGGTTGACATTTGCCCTCTTTCAACTCTTCAGATGATGGAAATTGGAACAGAAAGAATTCAACTAACCAATGTCTGTATGCCGCTTTTGATGATCCAACCGGGGGAAGGCACGAGGACTACCGAGGTGCTGTACATGGGACCAAATGCTAAGCTTCAGAATTGGAAGGCTACCCTATTCCCTGCCAGACGGGAGTCCCGGTAGTCCAGTCTTGCCATCTTTTCTACATTACGAGTTGTTTCAGGGTGTAACTCGAATGTTTTTATTTTATTGTCTTTTGATTTCGATGTAAACCCTCCTATCTTCAATTCAATGAAATGAAATCAATATTTCATCGTCAATGGATGTCTCCTTTTCTCCTTTATTCTGATTTTGCTATTTTTCTTATCTTTTTCTTTTCAGTTCTAATAATTGTCGACGCCCCCTTTTTCTCGCGAAATCGGTTTACGACATTTGGGAAGACAACTCTATTCCCGTTTGGGAATTGGGTTTTTGGATTTGAAGAGTCGCCACCTAATGATTAAGTGCATTAGGACACCACGAATTTTGAGTTGGAAAACCAGAGTTCGGGTAAGGGCTAGAAATTATCTCGAGGGGAAGGTGTTAGGCACCCCTCAAGATCCACTAGTGTGGTTCCCGGCCATGCTATGTTGTGACTTTAAATACAAACAAGCATACAAATAATTCCACATAAAGATTGCAAGTAGGTATGTATAATGGTTGACAAGCATGTTTGACATTAAGATCTAGGTGCTCTCACAACTTGTTTAAAGGAATGTCCAAGTGCAGAAAATTAAACAAAGAAGTGAGTGAACATAAATTTTAAAAGAATAGTGTAGGAAGTTGAGGAAGAATTTGGTGACTGAAACGAAAGACGGAGTTTTATTGATAATAACAAAGTTATATAAAGGAAAGGGGTCCTAAGTTTTTAAAACACATGGATCATCCACACAACACCGGTAGCCAATCGTACACATGGTGTTATCGCGTGACCATCATCTCCATGTCTACCCTTCCCACCCCGTTAAGGTGTTAAGCGCGGAATGGTATCGTTACCTCCTGCATGCTATTACCCGTCCCACCTATTAGTCCCGGAGGCATTTGGGACTACTAATCCTAAAGGGGAGAGAGCTTGGCTTTTTAGAGTTTTAAAAGGATAAAAATCTAGGGCGACTGTCAAAACACATAATGCAATAAAGGGGAACAAGTAGCAATTAAGTGCTCAAACATGCCTCCTCATTTCAAGAAACAAATTATTTAGCACGTCTTACACATACTTGATTTGATCTGAATTAAATTAGAGCGTAGGATAGGTTGATTTACCACATACTTCCCAGATAGGGAGTCCAAATTAGCCCTGCTTAGATGTAGTTGTCAAAGACTGACACAGTTGATTAATTACCTAACCGTTTGCCTATGTGTTAAACAGGACGTATAGGCATGATATCTATTAGTTCAGAGACGAAGGCATAAACTGATTGCAGAAAAAGAATTATCAGTTACAAAGTCATAAGTTCTGCGAGTGTTAAACAAAATTACTACTGATTTTAGACTTAGGAGCGAGTGGACGATTCAGGTTTAGTTGATAGCTCCTACATGCATGCTTTCTAGGCGTTACTGATTTTAATCGCTGTTATTGTCATGCAGAGATCCTATAGGTAGGTTATCTATATGCAATTGGTTATTTAACCCCCTATAACCAGATTTGCCTAGTGACAGATGCGTATGCGAAATGCAGGAAGTCCTATAGGCATATTGTCTATATGATATGCAGAATTTTAGTAACGACTTATGGACATGGTATTTATATGAAGTGCAGAAAACCTATGAGCATGGTATCTATATGAGATGCTGAAAACCTATGAACATGGTATCTATATGAAATGCAGCAGTTTTAGAAG
>NW_017678194.1:0-1609 GCF_001879085.1 Nicotiana attenuata
CTGAAAAACCACTTGATGATGTCGGCCAACACAAGAGTACTCAAAGTCACCACTATCACCATCATATACACACGAATTTGTTTATAACCATAGGATCAAAAGCAAATGTGTTAGGCCCAAGTGAAGTATTGCCTGAGGCACTATTACTAGCTACTATTTACACAAAAAAACAGACTCAAACCCTTAAGAAGGTTATCACGCCATCCATCATCGGGAAGAGCCACCCGGTTCACACAAATTCCACCTTTGGAATGAACCGTGGCATTAAGAAAACCAAAGGCTTATTTGAACGCAAAACTCAAAAAAATAAGCTACCCAAATGAAATAAATAGCTATGAAAGAAAAATGCGAAAAGTAAAATGAATATCTACAAAAGGGGATTTAGACGAATGTACATAAGGGGGGAATGAATATATACATCAGAAAGTAACTTTATATACAGACCAAAGTTGCAAAGTACGAAAAGTGAAATAAACTGGTAAAAATTATGTACATACCAAAAGTGAAAATCAATGCATAATAAAAAGAGAATAGTATCATATTTACAACACAATGTCATCAAAATAGAGGAACCTTCCTGAGGCTCCGCCAACTCGATCACTACATCATCAGTACGGGGAATAACCCTTCTCCTCTTTGGTGCCCTCTCTGCATCCTACTCCTGCTCAGGTTGGACTGCTGGGGTCGGATCGTGCAATAAGAGCTCCAAGGGTAATTGATCAGCAGCCTTCATTCTCTCCACATCAACTCTTAACTCCTTCACTGACTCCTTTGATGCTCGAGTCTTTCTTAACTTCTTAGGTTCCTTTGCTAGGTCTTTCATTGCTTTCCCATGAGAATCCACAGCATCCAATATCATCTGCTGGTTCTCCAAGAGCTTCTTTTGGTTGTCCAGAAGCTCCTTGAGAGTTTCCTCCACTGACTGTGGGACCTGTGGCCGAGGGGGTACAGACTGGGCTGCCACCGAGGGAGAAAGCACAGAGAGCTTAGAAATAGCTACCTGTATCACGTTGTTGATACTGGCAAGGGTCTGGCTCAAACAGTGGGCAGTCAATGGATAGGCTGAAGATGAGGGGATATCTGGGGCAGTGGTAGTAGAAGGTCCTTGGGCAGTATCTGGGGTAGCTGAGGGAGGCTGAGAAGGAGGTACTACCACTACTGGCTCCTCAGATTGGCCAGTAGAAGTAGTGGATTTGCCATTAGGATCTTTGCCCTTGGGATTGTCATCATTCTGCAGGTTGTACCAAGAAAAAGGTACCTTTGGCCTCACCTTCAAATCAAATCTCCTCTTGTCCACCTCCAAGTCATCAAGGTACATAGTCAGGAAATTTGGGAAGGGATAAGATCTATCACCTTCATTGACCACCCGTGTGATCACCTCAAACATCACATTCCCGACGTTGATCGGGTACCCTGCCATTATAGAAGCCACCAAGATTGCCCGAGAGATAGGCATGGATTTCTCATGAGTGGTGGGATCCAACCTGTTGGATACGAACGTCTCCCAACCCTTTGCTTTGAAGTTTAGAATCCTCCTCAAAATTTGGACTCCTTAGTCAACCATGCTAGGGACGTACTGGGGAGTGCCAGGTATTCTGCCAACCACGGA
>NW_017678194.1:4002-7571 GCF_001879085.1 Nicotiana attenuata
TGAGGATGATAAGGAGTAGAAACTTTGTGATTGACACCATACTTTGCAAGCAAAGTGTCAAAAGCTCGATTACAAAAATAATAGCCCCCACACTTATGATCGCACGAGGAGTGCCAAACCTAGTAAAAATGCTCTTTTTCTAAAATGCAACAACACTTCGGGCCTCATTGTTGGGTAGAGCCACGGCCTCGACCCACTTTGAAACATAGTCAACCGCCACAAGAATGTATGTGTTCCCCCACGAGCATACAAACGGGCCCATGAAATAAATACCCCACACATCAAAAATATCAACTTCTAGAATGTTGTTGAGTTGCATCTCATCTTTCTTCGAAATTCCACCTGCTCTTTGACATTTGTCGCTCCTCTTCACAAGTTCACATGCTTTTTTATACAAAGTTGGCCTGTAAAACCCACAACTAAGAACCTTCAAAGCTGTCCTCACCCCGCCATGATGGCCACCATAGGGAGAGGAATTACAAGCCTCTAAGATACTCAATTGCTCCTCCTCTGGGACACACCTCCGGATAACTCCGTCAGTGCAAATCTTGAACAAGTACGGCTCATCCCAATAGAAATCCAAACTACCCCGTTTGAGCTTCTTCGTTGGTTTTTTTTTTAATAAATCCACTAGGCGAGGTGCCTGGGGCTAGTTTTATATATATCTAAACATAAAAAAAACAATGTGATGTAGAGTCATACCAAATGAAAAGACATATGTCCTATTACCTTAATTGAGCAGATTATACTCAATTAAGGTAGTACATTTTGTACTAGGTAATACTTTGTAAAAAAAATCTAAAAATGCATAAAATTTCATGAATAAAAACTATCCCAGTTGTCCAGCATTATAATCTTTGCCTAGTGAGTTGATCATGAATGCTCCATATCTGACCAGCAGTACACTATCCGATTCAATGTCCCTCGATCCTCAATCGCTAAACAGGTAGTTGCACCTTCTTTCGCAAAGTGCCCTGCCCTGATGTTCCACTATTGCTCCAGATTCCAAACGTGATTGTTGCTAACTTGATCAGTCCAATCCCATTGACTTAATGAACCATGATGTCCAGGACCTGTACCTGCATATTGTGTTAATACAACAAATTCCCATGCAGCTTCATTTAACTTGATGCTCCAGAATTGTGTAAGCATGTCTTTTTTGTTGAGAAAAATGTGTGATCACCATCATGAAGTTGAGTATCTCCTTGTATGGCATCTTCGGTGGAGTACTATAGATGCGAAATGTATTCGGTACTGAGTTCCAACTACATTCATTGCTTCTATTATTGATTGCCAAAAGACTTATCTAAGTTGCTTATATGACTGGTCCTTCTGGGCAGTTCTCCCTTGTATCTACTCTTTTGTGCGTCCTTCCTTTGTGGCTGAAAAGTGATTCCACACAGTTTGAATGAATGCTCGAGTATATAGGTGTGTATGATGGTTTAAAACAGCCTCCACCTCTAGGTTTTGGCATCTAATCAACCACCTATTATCCTCGCATCAATCCTTATTCCTATGCTTATGCATATCGTCTATTCCCTACCATTAATGAGCACATTGTGCTAATACCACTAACTGATAGTTCCTCAAAAAATATGGCATAGGTACAGTAACCTCTCCTACAAAAAAGAAAGCGATATTAGAATAAAACATGATCACCATGTTCTCTTCCTTATGGATTTGAACATAATGGTCTCTTGTTGTCTCATTTTGAGAATCCAATTGTGTTATCCTAATGTTTGCCTGGCTCCCTATATATTCTGTGTGATTCTATATCTGTATCATCCGCTCGATCTTCTTTTTCTTTTTCAAAAGATCTAGACCATCAAGTGTCAACAGATTGTTAGTAAAAAACAAAATCAACATGGTCTCCTCCCTTAGGATTCGAACAAGCTGATCCATTGTCAAAAGAGTGTGCACAGATGTGTTGATGTCCTATTTGCTATTGATTTTCAGTGACCTCCAGTATTTTGTTGTTTTATTCTTTGTATTGCAGCAGTTTTGTGCTGTAATGGCTCCCAGATTTTGATGCCATAAAATGAAGTTGTCGTATGCCCAAAAACTGTGCAGCTTCCTGTCATAAGTACATTTTAGCTCCATCTTTTCCATGCTTATGCATTCAATACTTTCTCCTTCAAGGGAATGAGTATCAAGTACTAATACCACCCATTGAGCTTGAAAATTATAGTAAGGCATGGATGCAATACCTTTTACTGCAAAAAAGAACACCTTGTTAGTAGAAAAAAATCGCAGCAAGATCTTCTCCCTTAGGATTCGACCATACTGCTGAACCTTGTCCAGCCCCTTTCTTCTCCTTTCACTTTTTCTTTTGTCCCACTTCATTGTTATCTCCTTTTGGCTTTGACCCTCAAATATGGACATTGTGACTTGTCATTGTTCACAATCTTTACGCCCAAGACATCCAATTCCCAGAAGTCATGACGTACTATAGGGCCAAAGTCCAAAGCATAATTTGCTAAGTGATCTGCCTTTTGATTGCCCTCCCTAAGAGTGTGATAAATCTGTATATTGCTTTTATTCATCAACTCTTTGATCTCCTCGACATCTACCTCCACATTCCAAGGACAAGTCCATGTTCCCAGAAGCGCATTTGTCATCAACATCGAATCAGAATGCAGCTCTATAAGAACATAGTCATGTGCCAAACAATATCTCAAAGCCTCTAGAATTTCTCTAGCTTCAGCTTCATTATTTGTTCCTGCTCCTATTTCTCTCCCACAAGCATACATCAAATCACCTTCTTCATTTCTCAACACAAAACCATATGAACTCCTCCCCGGATTACCCCTTGAAGCCCCATCTGTATTAACTTTAATCCATCCCATCTCAGGAAATTTCCAAATCACTTTTGTAGTCTTCAAAACTGGTGTATAGTTCTCCAGAACATGAAGCAATTCTGACCAGTTATGAGGTACCTTAATAAGACTAGCTTTCCTTACCTTCACTAGTGATTGTAATGTGGTAGAAATCTGGAAAATTACTTTGCTAATGGTCACTGGATCCCCATATTTGTTGCCATTCCTTCTTTTCCAAAGTTCCCACAGAATGATCGATGGGAGAGCCTGCATTATAGGTTGAATTCTAGGCATCACTTCTGCATTCCAACAGCTAATAATAGCTTGATTCAATGATAAGCCATCAGTGTTGATTCCTACACGCGAGAGAAAATATTGCCACACTTTATTAGCTCCATATGATCTAAAGTACAGGTGATGAAAGGTCTCTATTTCTGGATTCGCACAACAGTAACATCGAGAGGCCACTTTCTTCGGTTAGAAGAGAGCTCACGCGGGATTACACCAGTCACAAGGAAATTAGCAACATCCGTAAACCATGGCATATCATTAACTGACACAGAAAGTAGTTGCTCATTGGGAAATGTATCATTGATCTCTAGTCCATCACACGGCCTCCCCTCCTCTTCCAAGAGGGACAAATGGTCTGCCACTTGGTTTTCACTACCTTTCTGGTCCACAATTTCCAAACCAAACTCTTGAAGTAACAAGACCCATCGCACCATCCTAGCTTTGGAATCTTCTCGTCATCAA
>NW_017678194.1:10625-23550 GCF_001879085.1 Nicotiana attenuata
GTCGACGGTTCCGTGCCTTTCCCTCTTGAGTTGTCCGCTCAAGGGTACCTGTCTAATACCCCAATAGAAACCTTACTCCGTTTAAACTGTACATGCATCATGGTCAAACCTAGCCGAGTCAGTTATGTTGTCCACATAATGACTCATTAGGATAGCCTTGTCCAAAGTCCACTGGGTTTCCTTGGAACCCAAACGGACACCACCATATTCTGTGCATTTATTTGGAGAACTAAATGCTTTAATGCTAATTATTGGTTTAAATAGCCGAGTCCGGTGGGGGGCATGGTCTTAACCCTTTTGTTTTGCAGAAAATAGAGAACAAAGTCCCCGACTTCGGTATGGTCACTATACCCTCACTCTTGCTGACCTGGTGGAGGAATCTCCCATCAAGTGACCAAATCAATGAATGGAAAGAGAGGGTTACCAAGGCTAGTGAGAAGCTGGAATATCTGGAATACAGTCTGCTGGAGTTGGAAGGAAAAGTGAGGAAAAGAGTCACTGATTGCGAGAACGCTGAGGGAAACGAAGGATAACGCCTAGCAAAGGCATTTTTACTGGAGAATCTGCGTGAACTGGAGGATTTGATCAACGAGGGCATTCAACCTGGGGAAGGTCCTTCTAGGACCAAGTAAATAGGAGTTTATTTCTGCTTTAAAATGTAATAAGGCCAATGGCCATTAGTGACAGTTTGCTTTATGCAATTTTAGCGTCGTTTTGGGATTCGTCTTATTTTTATCAATAAAATGTGGCATTTAGCATTATAAGTTCTCCAAATCAACTTGTCGCTAGGCCTACCTCAGGCACAACGAGGCACCCAATTTAGGACACCATTTATATTCTTGCACAATGTGTTTAAATACTGCAATATTTTTTCCTCATAACCTGCACTAACTTGTTACCTTTTATTTTTCTTTTATTTTCTATTCCCCTCCCCAAAGGTTAGTTCGTGCATTCTGGCATCATCATCATACTCCACAAGATCCAAGGGCCCTCCACCTCCTCCTCCTCCGAGTCCTATCCGAAACAATAACAAAGGTAGAATGGGAGATCCGAGCGCCAGAAAGGAAATTGAGGTTCCTCAGGGTACCCCGGTTGCTAAGGAAACTGCTACCCAACTTGAGCAAAAATTACTAAAGTTCCAAGAAGAACTAGAGCAGGTCCGGGACTTGGCGAACCTGTCATTTTCTCTCACCGCTCCTGATGTCAACACCCAGAATCCCGCACCTCCACAAAACACCCCACAACCACAGATACAACCCACTCATACCCAATATTGCAACGCATGCCACACTCCGAACAACACTCCACTACTCATTCCCGAGCCACTGAACACCACAAATGACCATCTCCACAACACTCCTATTTACGTGGATACTGTACCCCATTACACTCAACTAATCTCAAGTGCACCTGAGTCTGATGACAAAGACTCCCTTATCAGGAACTTAGCAGCAGAACTCAAGAAATTGACCAGCCGAGTTCAGGGCGTGGAAGGTAACAAAGGTATCGAGGGGTTAAATTATGAAGACCTCTACATTCAGCCAGATGTTGAACTTCCGGAGGGGTACAAACCTCCCAAGTTTGAAATGTTCGATGGAACAGGAGATCCTAGGGTCCACCTGAGGACATATTGCGATATGCTGGTCGGAGTCGGAAAGGATGAGGAGATCCGTATGAAGCTCTTCGTGAGAAGTCTGAAGGGGGATGCTTTATCCTGGTACATCAGCCAAGACCCCAAGAAATGGACAAGCTGGGTAGGCATGGCCTCGGATTTCATAAATAGATTCCGATTCAATAAGAGAATGCACCGGATGTATTCTACATCCTGAATTTGAAGAAGAAATCTACCGAAACATTCCGTGAGTATGCTACTCGTTAGAGGTCAGAAGCTGCAAAGGTCAGGCCGGCCCTAGAAGAAGAACAGATGAACAGGTTCTTCGTCCGGGCTAAAGATCCCCAATATTACGAGAGGTGTTGCTAATCGAGTGTCAGAAGTTCTCCGATATCATCAAACTGGGAGAAAGAATCGAAGAATGCATTAAGAATGGTATGGTTACTAATCTTGAAGCATTACAGGCCACCAATAAGGCTTTACAGTCCGGTGGCACATCCAAGAAGAAAGATATGAGTGCCGTAATGGTCGCACAGGGAGCCAAATCACCACTAATATACAACACCTACCCATCACCTCCACTTACATATCAGCCTATCCCGAATTACCAAGCACCCGCACCCTCCTATCCAAATCCACCTCTCGTCTACCAATCATCTCCACCTCTCACATATCAACCCACCTCACCCAAATACTCTCAACCAGCACCTGTCTACCAAGCTTATAATGCTCAACCCTCTCATTACTAATCACCTCCCACCCGCCAAAATTTCCCCAGACCTAGGCCAAATTTCGACCGCAGACCTTCCAGACAATACACAGCCATCGCTGAACCAATTGATCAGCTGTACGAGAGAATTAAAACTGCTGGTTACGTCACCCCTATCCCAACCATAACTCCAGAGAATCCTTCCCAGTGGGTCAACCCTAATAAGACCTGTGCGTACCATTCCGGCATGAAGGGACACACCCTCGACGAGTGCCGCTCATTGAAGTACAAGATTCAAACCCTGATCAACAATAAGGTCATCGTAGCAAAGGAGCCTGCTCCTAATGTTCGCAACAACCCTCTGCCTGACCACAAAGGTGGGAACATTCACATGATCGAGATCGAAGATGACTGGGACCCCAAAGGGTCGATAGGTTTGATTGCTGAAGGTGATGAACCAAAGAAACCAGTGGTTACACTTAGCCCAATTGTTGTGCAGAATCAACCCTCCAGGGACGATGAAGTAAACATGTCTATACCTCTCGAATTTGAAGCGCCTCCTTCTGCAAAGGCTCCCGGGCCAATTGAGGTTGAATTTGGAGTTCCAAAAGCACCTGCACCCTTTGACGTTGCTGTGTTACCCCCAAGGGTACCTATTCCTGTGGCAATGTCATACATAACACCATTCCACTCAAATGCCATACCATGGGATTACACTGCCGAAGCTAGGAGGAAAGGAAAGACCAAGACAGGAGAAACAATTGTTGCACAAGGAATGACCAGAACAGGGAGGATTATACCCCAGAACACTTAGCTGAGTCCAGTACGCAAGCCTCGGGATGGCCTATTGAAACTGGGCCCGACGATCTTTGGAGGAAAATACAAGCTAAGGAGTACTCGGTCATTGAGCAATCAAACAAAACACCAGCACAGATCTCCATCCTAGCTCTTCTACAGAGCTCTGACGCTCACAAGAATGCCTTAATGAAGATACTGAGCGAAGCTTATGTGCCCAGCAACATAACTGGAGGCGAAATGGCAAATATGGTAGGACAAGTGCTGGAACGCCATAAAATCACCTTCCACGAAGATGAGCTGCCACCGGAAGGACTGAGCCACAACAAGGCACTGCACATCACCGTGCAATGCGAGGATTATTTCATCACTAGAGTCCTGATCGATGGAGGATCCAGCCTCAACATCTGTCCGCTGATAACTCTCAGAACCTTGGGAAAAAGCCTGCGCGAAATCAAAGATGGGGCTATCAATGTCAAGGCCTTCGATGGGTCCCAAAGGGCTACTATTGGAAAAATCAGCCTATGCTTGCAAATGGGGCCAACATGGTTCGACGTCAACTTTCAAGTGATAGACGTTCCAGCATCCTACAACTTGCTGTTAGGACGGCCCGGGATCCACGCCACTGGAGCCATAGCATCGACACTGCATCAGGCATTGAAATTTGAATGGAATCACCAGGAGGTGATTATTCATGGCGATGGTAGTAACCCCATATATAGTCGCCAGACCATCCCAATAATTGGAGGCAGAAGGAGAATAGGCGGAGAAACATACCACCACATTGAAAGGGTCAACGCTGTAGACAAGGATAAGTGGTGGGATAACAAGATTGAAAGTATCCTGAAGTGGTGTGGGTACGAGCCTGGAAAGGGACTCGGCAAAAACCTCCAGGGGATCACTAAGCCCATCAAACTAAAGAAGCATGGTACTACATTTGGCTTAGGGTACGGTTATACTTGGGAAGAATTCCAGAACTGGTCGCCACCATGGCGCGGCCCCTACTATCCATTGGAGCTTCCGATACCTAGCCTGGAGCAGACCTTCCAACCGGCAGATACTATATATGGGTCAGAAGAAGATGAAGCATTGGCAGCCATGAAGAATCTGTTTCTGGAGGATGATGATATGGATTGCTGTGTTCTTTTCGAGGAGGAAGGGGAGGAAGGCCCTTCCATACAAGCGGTGAACCGAGGAGACCGCCTCAGCAATTGGTCAATTAGAACCGTCAGGGCCCGGAAAGCTTCTGGGTAGCAAGGCTAAACAAAAGAACCATGCATCTCATTTTACTTTATACTAGCTGATTTTTCCCGCATTGTCTTTAATTTTGAAAAGAGCTCCGATGATCCAAACAATCATGAATTTAATCAAAGCATTTCAGTTTATCATATATCTCGCTCTTATTATTTTCTCTATCATTTACTCTATTTTCACACAATATTACTATTACTTACTTTGATGATGAACCAACGATTGTGACTTGCAACGAAACAACGCAGCAAAAGGATATAGATTCAGAAGAGGATGATATACCAGAAGAGGTCGTTAGAGAGGTTGAGAATTTTGAGAATAGACCAAATTCTAACCTGGAATAAACTGAGGTCGTTAATTTGGGAGATACAGAAAATGTCAAAGAAACTCGCATCAGTGTTCACCTGTCACCATCAGAAAAGGAAAAATACACAGAATTTCTAAAGGAATATGAGGACGTATTCGCCTAGTCGTATGATGATATGACTGATCTCAGCACGTCCATTGTAGCTCACAAACTGCCAACAGATCCAGCCTGTCCGCCGGTAAAACAGAAGCTCAGGAAATTCAAACCCGGCATGAGTTTGAAAATCAAAGAAGAGGTTACTAAGCAAGTCAAAGCTAAGGTTCTCAGAGTGGTAGAGTATCCGACATGGTTAGCCAACATCGTGCCAGTACCAAAGAAAGATGGGAAAGTTAGAGTTTGTGTCGACTACCGGGATCTTAACTGGGCCAGTTCCAAAGATGACTTCCCCTTGCCGAACATACACATTCTTATCGACAACTGCGCAAAGCATGAGTTGAAGTCCTTTGTTGATTGTTTCGCCGGATATCATCAGATATGGATGGATGAGGAAGATGCAGAGAAAATGGCTTTCATCATGCCGTGGGGAATGTATTGTTACAAAATGATGCCATTTGGGTTGAAGAATGCTGGCGCCACCTATATGAGAGCCATGACTACTATCTTTCACGACATGATACAAAAGTAGATTGAAGTATATGTGGATGATGTCATCATCAAATCCAAGAAAGCCACTGATCATATGGAAGACCTGAGAAAGTTCTTCAACAGATTCAGGAAGTACAATCTGAAACTGAATCCTGCCAAGTGTGCATTCGGGGTTCCTGCTGGAAAATTACTAGGTTTCATCGTGAGTCGTTGAGGAATATAATTGGACCCATCAAAGGTCAAAGCCATTCAAGAATTGCCACCACCAAAGAACAAGAAGGACGTAATGAGTTTCCTGGGAGGCTCAACTATATCAGCCGGTTCATAGCTCAGTCCACAGTCATTTCTGAACCCATCTTTAAGATGTTGAAGAAAGACGCTGCTACTAAGTGGACTGACGATTATCAGAAAGCCTTTGACAGAATCAAGGAATACTTGTCAACGCCGCCAGTCTTGGTTCAGCCGAGCCAGGAAAGCCTCTATTGCTTTATCTTGCGGTTTTGGATGGAGTGTTCGGTTGTGTTCTGGGACAACATGATGAAACGGGGAGAAAGGAGCAAGCCATCTACAATCTCAGTAAGAAGTTCATCCCGTACGAGGCTCGGTATTCTTTATTGGAGCACACCTGTTGTTCTCTGACTTGGGTAGCTCAAATATTGAGGCATTATTTCTGTGCCTACACTATTTATCTCATATCAAGGATGGACCCGCTGAAGTATATCTTCCAGAAGCCCATGCCCACTGGCAAGCTCGCCAAGTGGCAAATCTGCTAAGTGAATTTGACATTGTTTACGTAACTCAGAAAGCGATCAAGGGCCAAGCCATAGCAGACCACCTTGCTGAGAATCCAGTCGGCGGAGAATACGAACCCCTGAAAACGTATTTTCCTGATGAAGAAGTGTCCTTTGTAGGAGAAGATATTGCAGAATCCTACGAGGGTTGGAGGTTATTTTTCGACGGAGCTGCAAATTTCAAAGGAGTTGGCATAAGAGCAGTCCTAGTATCAGAAACCAGCCAGCACTACCCGGTATCCGCGAAGCTCAGATTCCCTTGCACCAACAACATGGCCGAATACGAAGCCTGCATCCTGGGGCTCAAGATGGCCATTGACATGAACATTTAGGAGCTGCTAGTGATCGGGGATTCAGACTTGCTCATATATCAGGTTCGAGAATAATGGGAAACCAAGAACTCCAAGATACTCCCCTACTTGCATCACATACAGGAGTTAAGGAAAAGATTCACAAAAACGGAATTTCAACATGTCCGCAGGGTCCAAAACGAGTTCGCTGGCGCACTAGCTACTTTATCATCCATGATCCAGCAACCAGACACAAATTTCATTGATCCCATTATAGTAAAGATCTATGATCAGCCAGCTTATTGTGCTCATGTTGAGGAAGAAGCGGACGGAAAACCATGGTTCCACGACATCAAGGAGTACTTGACAACAGGAGAATATCCAGAACTTGCCAACGCCACTCAGAAGCGCACACTTCGGAGATTATCCAACAACTTCTTTCGCAGTGGGGGAATCCTGTATAGGAGGACTCCCGATTTGGGTTTACTAAGGTGTGTCGAAGCAAAAGAAGCATCCAAACTATTGGACGAAGTGCACGCAGGGACCTGCGGGCCGCACATGAATGGCTTTGTCCTAGCAAAGAAGATACTCCGAGCAGGATATTTTTGGATGACTATGGAAACAGACTGTATCCAGTATGTTCGCAAATGCCATCGCTGTCAGATACATGCAGACATGATAAAGGTGCCTCCAAACGAGCTTACTGCAACAAGCTCACCGTGGCCATTCGCCGCCTGGGGAATGGATGTTATTGGACCTATTGAGCCTGCCGCATCAAACGGGCACAGGTTTATCCTGGTGGCAATTGATTATTTTACCAAATGGGTTGAAGCAGCATCATACAGGGCAGTGACTAAGAAAGTTGTGGCAGATTTCGTCCGTGACCGTATTGTTTGCCGATTCGGGATTCCAGAATCAATCATCACTGATAATGGTTCCAATCTCAATAGCGACTTGATGAAATCCATGTGCGAGTCATTCAAGATCAAACACAAGAATTCTATAGCCTACAGGCCTCAGATGAATGGAGCTGTTGAGGCAGCCAACAAGAATATCAAGAAGATATTAAGGAAGATGGCCGAAAGTCACAAACAATGGCATGAGAAATTATCATTCGCCCTACTGGGATACCGCACCACGGTCCGCACATCGACCGGAGCAACTCCCTACATACTAGTTTAGGGTACAGAGGTGGTCATCCCCGCCGAGGTACAGATTCCCTCTTTGAGGATCATACAAGAAGCAGAGTTGGACGACGCAGAATGGGTAAAAGGTCACTACGAGCAGTTAGCCCTTATAGATGGGAAAAGGATGAATGCAGTTTGCCACGGTCAGTTGTATCAGAACAGAATGTCCAGAGCCTTCAACAAAAGAGTTAAGCCAAGGAAGTTTATACCGGGGAAGCTGGTGTTGAAGAAAATATTCCCACATCAAGATAAAGCCAATGGGAAATTCTCTCCCAACTGGCAAGGTCCATACATGGTTCACCGGGTTCTAACTGGAGGAGCCCTTATTCTTGCAGAAATGGACGGAGAAGTTTGGCCAAAGCCAATCAATTCAGATGCAGTGAAACTATACTATGTGAAACCACTTATGATTTCTTATGATGATGTAGTTTGAACTACGCCCGACCTGATTCCCGTTTAAGAGGGGATACGTAGGCAGCCCTATAGGTTCGGTCACAATTTAATAAAAATTCCATTTTTCCTCCCTGTTATTGGAACTGGGACAGAATTTTGAGGAGGACCCTCAAAATTCCGAAGTTAGTTTTCAACCATTCATCGCCAGGAATGTCACCTTAGTAAACTGGGGCAGAATTTTGAGGAGGACCCTCAAAATTCCGAAGTTGATTTTTTTTAGCCGTTCAGCGCAGCCGTCAGAAGCGCCAGCCCAATAAATTGGGGCAGAATTTTGAGGAGGACCCTCAAAATTCCGGAGCAAGAAAGGTTGCAATGTCTTGAACCACGTCGTAGTCGTTGG
Source organism: Nicotiana attenuata (assembly GCF_001879085.1). Taxonomy (NCBI): domain Eukaryota; kingdom Viridiplantae; phylum Streptophyta; class Magnoliopsida; order Solanales; family Solanaceae; genus Nicotiana; species Nicotiana attenuata. The sequence continues at coordinate 19,006 of NW_017678194.1, forward strand.
TTCATCTAAAGAAAACTATTTTCTACTTATGTTATATTTACTAAATCATGCATAACTATTTTTCAAATTGTTGTTGTTTAGCAACGCTACCCCAATGATATGCAACTCCGGAAACCAGGAGAAAACGAACTAGCCTTTCCCCCTTACAAAACTCACGATTTTTCTTTGGATGCAAGCACCAGACTAACAATATCGTCAGGTATATTTGTGCACGCATACTTTCTCAAGAACGCAACTCTCAGAATCATCACTTGTTCGTAATTGCTATGCATACACAACCTCCCCAGCAGTCACGATATCAGCTATCAGCTAAGAAGTCTCACTACTACTCGTCCTTTTACATTCTCGCATTGCATAAGGCTACCTTTCTGGCTTTCGAGACTAAGCACTGTCTCCATCCGCATTATCTGCATTGCATAAGGCTACCTTTCTGCCTTTCGAGACTAAGCACTGTCTCCATCTATCTGCATTGCATAAGGCTACCTTTCTGCCTTTCGAGACTAAGCACTGTCTCCATCCTTCATTTTCTTGCATTGCATAAGGCTACCTTTCTGCCTTTCGAGACTAAGCACTGTCTCCATCTGCATTATCCGCATTGCATAAAGCTACCTTTCTGCCTTTCGAGACTAAGCACTGTCTCCATCCTGCATTTTCTTGCATTGCATAAGGCTACCTTTCTGCCTTTCAAGACTAAGCACTGTCTCCATCCTGCATTTTCTTGCATTGCATAAGGCTACCTTTCTGCCTTTCGAGACTAAGCGTTGTCTCCATCTGCATGGCTGAAATATCGTCACCTCTATTTGCATCGGCTGAAACACCGCCATCTTCATACAAATCTAGCATGGCTAAAACACCGCCAATTTTTGTTTAAATCCGTATCGGCTGAAAAGTCGCCATTTATAATCACCCTTCTTTATTGGTTGAAGTATCGCCAACTTTATTTAATTCTAGGTATCGGCTGAAATAACGCCATTTACGTTTCTACATCAACTAAAACGTCGCTGCTTTATTTAAATTTTTTGTCGGCTGAGATATCGCCATTTACATTTTGCTACATCGGCTGAAACATCGCCTGCTTATTTTTAACTTTTGTCGGCTGAAATATCGCCATTTATATTTTTTACATCAGCTGAAACATTGCTGTTTTATTTTAATTTCTGTTGGCTGAAATATCACCATTTACATTTTTCTGCACCGGCTGAAATACCGCCAAATCTTGCATTTCATGGGCTGATACACCGCCAAACTGTCCGAGGGCGTCATTGTTCGGAGGCATCATCTTCATAGCCCGAGAACACCATGCCATGGCCCGAGGACCCGCTTTATATCCTGCACATCATTATTCAATGGCATCATGGTTCGGAGGCATCATTATCATAGCCCGAGAACATCATTTCATAACTTGCGAATCCTTTAATTTTGCGCTTCATGGCCCAGGACATCATGGTCCGAGGACGTCATCCTAACCGTCCAAAGACAACATTCATGGTCCAATGGGAACTTGCATCACGTTTAAGTTTATGCACGATATACGCCCGTATTGCTCACTTGCCGGTACACCGGCCAGCAACGGCCGCCTCAGCAGGAGCGATCCCGCTCCGGTTCCCGCAGCCGATCACCCTAAACATCGTGTCCGTTTCTTTCGAATCTCCATAGGCATGTTCCGTCAATGGTTCCTGAACTACATACGGCCTGATTCCTGTAAACCAGGGATATGTAGGCAGCTCAGAAATCAGAGCTCGGTCAAATTCTTGTCAAATCGCCGCTTCCGGTCAAAATTGGCCATCATATCTTTACCCGACAACTCTTTCATCCTTTCCGGATAAAGAGGGGCGGCTGTTGATACCCAATTTATCCCTATGTTTTACACCCAAAATATTTCCAGAATATCATATACGTGCATATATAAGCATACCCAAGAGTTTCGGTACTTTTCCAAATTTTTAATGATTTTTAAACCAATTTATTGCCTATTTTAATACAACAAAATCCAGTAATCATTTCCAAAATTATCATTTTTTGGTGAATAACTTATTTCATTATCATATGTACACCAAAATATAATTAAGGTGATTTTGGCACATTTTTACGAATTTATTTGGTATTTCTAAAGCTAAATTGCATATAATTGCAATCATAGCCTATTCTACGATTAATAATTTTTTTTAATTGTAAAATTAGTTCCAGCATTTTTCAATTAATATTTATGAATTATTTAGGGGTTCATTGCTTTTGATTTTATCCTAGAGTAATTTTCACTATTTTTATAAAATTAAACAAAGGAAAATTGGCTATTTAAATACTAGCCCCATCTATTTCAATTTTAGCCTCAAATTAGGTCCAATCTCAGCCCCAAATTCCCAACCCATTTCCGTTTAAACCTAACCCGCGACCCAATTCCAAATAACCCGACCCAGACCCTTTTTTATCCTGGCCGTTGATCTTCGAGATCAACGGTCCCTATTCGTCCCTTCCTTTTTTAATCCACACGACTACCCTAATTCCCTCATTTCTCCTAACCCGCCGCCCTCGAATCCCCTCTCCTCTCTGATTCTCTCTAAGACCTAAACCTAACCCTAGTCGCTTCCCTCTGATTACCACCCAAAATCGCCTGAATCCATGGCTTCCAAAGCCATTGAAGGCCTGTACCTGCCTCCAATGGCTCCTGCATGCCTGTTGATTGAAGAATCGAGGCCACACCTCAAGGGTCTTCACTCAAATCTTCACCTATTCGAAGATCCCAGCCATCTCCGGCTTTGCTCCGGTGGCTCTTAGTCTTTTGAGCCTGATTGTGATATTCTCTGGCTTAGATCGTGACTTTTCCAGGCTTTCTTGCTTCTAGGGTTCTTCTGAAACCCTAGCCTTTCGAGGTTCTCCTGATTCCTCTAGATCTGTTCTAGATCTATGCTTATTTTAAGGTTTTCAAACGATTTCTCAAAGTTTCTTTCAAAAGTTTGCTTTCAAACCTTTAATCTTCTCCGACTTAGGGTTTCTCTGATTTTACATGCTCTACTGTGATTCTTATGTGTTTTCTTCTGCTGTGTTTTCTTCTACCTTGCTCTTATGACTTCCCCTACTGTATTTTGCACGATTTTTCTTTTGTTATGTTTTCATGAAGTTTTCTGGGAAATACATGTTTAAGGTCTCAGTCCCTTTGAGTTTTCTAAACTTATTTCGTTAGTATTCTTTTGCCTGACTTGCTTGTTTTCGTCTCTAGACTAGATTAATGGTAAAAACCCTAGAATTTGGGGGTTTCATTCGAGTTTGAGGCCACTTGTTACGTGCTTTGTGTGCTTCTCATCTCTAAACCTTCTTGGTTTCAAAACCCTAATCTCTGAGTTCCTGAAGTTGTTTCATCTTTGTTTCAACTTTGTTTCTCCATGTGGTTCTGACTTTTTGCTAAAATCTATAAGACCCTGTTTACTTGACTCTTTAGCATGCTTCTGATTAGCCTATACGACTATCATGTTTCGCTAGCATTATTGTTTCTCTTTGTTATGATTTAACCTCACACACCCAATGTTGTACATTCTTTATGTACACTGGTTGTTCCTCTAGAATTTTGGGACTGATTTCAGACTTCCTTGTGTAAGCATGATTGATTCTTTCCTTGTTTTATTTGAAAACTCTCTTTAACCTTTCGATTCCCTTATTTCTGACTTGGTTCATTAGTGATTTTGAATCCCTGATTCCCTGATTTACTATGTACTAATTGATTTACTTTGTTTTTGCCTTATTTACTTAACCGTGTGTTTCAAATTTTCTTTCCTTAATTAAAATCCTTATGTATTTACCCCTTATTTGTATGCTATGCACAATATGTTTACTTGATCTCCTTCCTTAAATAATTTCTGCCCTTTACCGTTCAAATTTGAACTCCTCAATTAAAGGATTTTCTGCTACTGATTGATTCTAATTGATACATGATTATCTTCTTACCTTTGTTCCCTGCCTGATTACAAACTATAAATACCTGCTCCTTTCTTAACACACACACACGACCAACACTCGAGTCTTTTTTCTGAACTCAGACTCACACTCATAAGTATACTCTTGCTATTTGTATTGTGGCCTGTTATAAGATTTCTGCTCTCTTTGCTTTCTGAAACTGGTATGTCCTAGTTTTAATTCTAGCCCCAACTCCAATGTGTTTACTTACCAGTTCTTATGTCCATGTTCACTTTAATGTCTGAAGTATTTAATCTTTGTGTAATGTGTTCTGCCCATTTCTTGTAATGAATCCCATTCCTATATCCCCTTATGTGTTTTGAGCTATGGTTCTAAAACATGGAAATATAGCTGAAGTTATGTCCATGGATATGAACTGGACCCTTTAGGTCCTAAGCTCTTTCAATTTCCCATCCCCATTCCCTTATTATGTGTGTTGAGTTAAACCTTTGGCCTGACAGTATTCTAATTACTGCCCAGGCCATGGCTTGACCTTCAATAGGTCCTTACTCTCTAATGCTTGGCCAACAGGTTTGGTCAGGGGTGTGCAAGCCTACCTCATGGTTAGGTGTGACCACCAGCCTGCTTTGGCACTCC
>NW_017678195.1:0-10041 GCF_001879085.1 Nicotiana attenuata
CGCGAAGGGCATTTTTGCCCAGTGATTTTTAAAGCTAAAAAACAGACTAGTGACGGGATTATTCCCAAATTTCACACGAGCTCTTCTTCTCCACAGCCCCTAGGTGACTTTTAGAGCGATTCTTCACCAAAGCTTCTTGGGTAAGTATTTTCTAACTCGTTTTCTTCATTTTCTATCATCATTTATCAAATTCCTAGACTAAATCATGTAACTTAAGGTGTAAATTGGGGGAAAAGGGTAGAATTAGGGCTTTTCAATTTTCTTTGATTTAGATCTCGTTTTGGGGTCGAATTTGAAAACAAATTGTATATTCGGGCTCGTGGGGGGAATGGGTGACATGGAATTGGTTCGAACCTCGGGTTTTGACCAAGCGGGCCCGGGGTCGATTTTGGAGTTTTTGGGAAGAAAGCTTAGAAAGTCATATTTAGGCATTGGGTTTAGTTTGTTTAGCTATTATTAATATTGTAAAGTTATTATTTCATAGATTTGACCGAGTTGGAGCCGAATTTGAGGGGTAAAGCTATACTAGAGGCTTGAGTTGACTTTGGAGCATTTGAGGTAAGTGTTTGATCTAACTTTGGCTTGAAGGAATAGGATTAGAGTGTTATTATTTGCTAATTGCTAAATGATCGAGTACGGTGTATAGGCATGGTGACGAGTATCTATACACCGGTGTCTAGCATGACCGTGGGTCCTTGTATGTACTTATCCTGATATTGTTATGACTCTTCCATGTTAATTGATGAATTCTATGCAATGTGAAGAGTATGAGGACTAATTATGAATTGTAAATTCTTTGGAGCGTTCGCTCGAACGATAAAAAGACTATTGAGTAAGAAATGAAAGAAATAGAAAGAGATATGATTAATCCCTTGCCGGGATGGTTAGAGTATATTGATTATCTCCCTTGCCGGGATGTGAAAGTATTGTTGTTGCTCCCTTGCCGGGATTTAGCTGTTAATTGTGTAATTCCCTTGCCGGGACATTTCTTATTATTTGTTTATCCCCTCGCCCCGTTTGGTTGTGATTACTGTTTGGGTGAGGAAGAGTGATAATGCACGAAGGGTCATTCCGTGCCATGCTTTGATTATATTTGCACGAAGGGTCATTCCGTGCCATGTTTTGATTATATTTGCACGAAGGGTCATTCCGTGCCATGTTTTGATTATATTTGCACGAAGGGTCAGTCCGTGCCATGTTTTGATTATATTTGCACGAAGGGTCATTCCGTGCCATGTTTTGATTATATTTGCACGAAGGGTCATTCCGTGCCATGATTTGAGAGTATGAGTGGGAAAGCACGAAGGTTGATGCCATGCACTTTACTTGATTACTTTTGGTGAGGATGAGAGTAAAAGCACGAAGGTTGATGCCGTGCAACTGTTGACTTTCCTGCTCTCATTAATTATTGTTATTGCTCTGTTGCTTACTTAAATAGTTGACTTTATATCCGGACTGTATTTCCCCCATAGTATGCTCCCCTCCCTCTTAACTGTTTAATTTCTTTGTTCTTTCCTTTTATTGCATATATATATATTGAACTGCACAGGTTGGTTTGGTAGTCCTGTCTAGCCTCGTCACTACTTCGCCGGGGTTAGGCCAGGCACTTACCAGCACATGGGGTTGGTTGTGCTGATGCTACACTTCTGTGCTCTTTTGCACAGATCACGGTACCGGAGCAGCTTCTGGACCACAGCAGTAGGATATTGATCGGGAGCTGACTTCAGTCCAGGGACTTACGAGGTAGCCTAGCTGGCGTTCGCAGGCCGGAGTCCCTTTTTATGTTTTCAGTTTGTTTTCATTGTACCGAGACAGACATTTATGCATTTTCTATTCAGACTTGTTTGTAGCACTCTTTAGTAGTTCGTGAGATAGCGACACCAGTCTTGGGTAGAGAAAAGTTAAACTTCCGCATTTTTTGGTTTTCAGTTATCTATATTTATAGACTTCCGCTTTTATTTAAATGACCCGTTACATTTATATTGTTATTGTTGAGGTGAAATCAGGGAAGGTTTAAAATGTTTGGCTAGCCTAGCTCCGTTAGTAGGCGCCATCACGACTCCCGATGGTGGGAAATCCGGGTCGTGACAAGTTGGTATCAGAGCTCTAGGTTACATAGGTCTCGCTACTCACGGACAAACTTGGTAGAGTCTAAGGGATCGGTACGGAGACGTCTGTATTTATCCCCAGAGGCTACGGAGTTAGGAAAAATTTCACTTTTGTTCTTTCTTGTCGTGCGATTCTGTTTCTCAAATACTGATTATCCTTCTACTCTGTTCTCTCGCAGATGGCGAGAACACGTGCTTCTTCTTCTACCGCGCAGCAGCCCGAGCCCCCAGCAGCAGCTCCTACGAGGGGCAGAGGGTAAGGGCGAGGCCGTGCCAGAGGCCGAGGCCGGGGTAGAGCTCAGCCCCGAGCAACAGTCCCAGAGGTTGAGCCTCATGTTGATTATGATGAGGAGGTTCCAGCCCCAGCAGCTCCGGCGGGCCCAGCTCATGTCCCAGAGGGGTTCATAGCCACGCCAGTCCTTCAGGACGCTCTGGTCAGATTGGTAGGCCTTATGGAGAGCGTCACTAGAGCGGGTTTGCTTCCCATAGCGCCAGTCACCTCTCATGCTGGGGGAGGAGTTCAGACTCCCGCTACACGCACTCCGGAGCAGGTGGCTCCCTAGACTCAGGTTCCAGAGGTTCAGCCAGCGGTGGCAGTTTAGCTAGCGGTGGTAGTTCAGCCGGGTATTGTGACTCAGACCGGCGATGTCCATAGATGCTTTGTGGAGACTGGATAGGTTTACCAAGCTCTTCACCACCACTTTCAGCGGTGCTCCTACAGAGGACCCACAGGATTTCTTATTCAGCTGCCATGAGGTTCTCCGGACTATGGGTATTGTGGAGACAATGGGGTCGACTTCGCCACCTTTCGACTTGCAGGATCCGCCAAGACTTGGTGGAGGGACTATTGTTTATCCAGACCAGCAGGGTCGCCATCATTGACATGGGATCAGTTTGCAGAGTTGTTTTTGGAGAAGTTTCTCCCAGTTACTCCGAGAGAGGCTCTTCGCAGGCAGTTCGAGCTTCTCCAGCAGGGCTCTATGACAGTCACTCAGTATGAGACTCGGTTCATTGATCTAGCACGCCATGCTATTGTTATACTCCCCATAGAGCGAGAGAGGGTGCGGACGTTTATTGATGGATTGATTCAGCCGATCCGTCTCCAGATGGCTATGGGAGCCGGTAGTGAGATTTCTTTTCAGGAGGCGACCAATGCGGCCCGCAGAGTTGAGATGGCTCTTGCACGGGGAGGTGGTCATGTGTCGGATAAGAGGCCTTGTCATTCTGGTAGGTTCTGTGGTACCTCATCTGGAGGTAGGGATTCTTATGGTAAAGGCCATTCACCGAGACCCTTTCAGTCAGCACTCCAGGTTTCTCATGGTACTCCAGGCGGTGGTGGTTCTCAGCAGCATTATTCTGATCAGCAGCCCATCAGTGCACCGCCACTTTAGAGTTTCCGGGGAGGACATACAGGTCGTCAGGGCCAGCAGTCTCAGCAGCCGAGGGCTTGTTATGGTTGTGGTGACCCGAGTTACATTGTCAGGTTTTGCCCTCGAGCCTCGAGTAGTTCTCAGCAGCAGGGTCCTCGCCCCATGATCCAGGCACCAGGTGATCCACAGCTTGCCCAGCCAGCTAGAGGCGGGGGTAGGGATCATAGAGGTGGAGGTAGAGACCGTAGAGGTAGAGCTCGGACCGGCAGAGGTAGGGGTCAGCCAGTAGCAGATCGTCCCAGAGACATGGTTCAGGGAGGTGGGGCCCAGCCCCGGTGTTATGCTTTACCAGCCAGGCCAGAGGCTGAGTCTTCAGATGCTGTTATTACAGGTACTATTCTGGTTTGTGATAGGGATGCTTCAGTGCTATTTGACCCTGGGTCTACGTATTCATATGTGTCATCTTATTTTGCACCCTACCTGGCTATGCCTAGTGATGCTTTGTGTATCCCTGTTTATGTATCTACACCGGTGGGTAATTCTATAGTGGTCGATTGAGTCCATCGTTCCTGTGTGGTAGTGTTTGAGGGTCTTGAGACACGTGTTGATTTATTGCTTTTAGACATGGTGGATTTCGACGTTATATTAGGGATGGATTGGTTGTCCCCGTATCATGCTATCTTGGATTGTCACGCCAAGACCGTGACCTTGGCTTTGCCAGATTTTCCCCGATTGGAGTGGAGAGGGACCCCAGGACATGCCACCCGCAGTGTTATTTCATATGTGAAGGCTCGACGTATGGTCGAGAAGGGGTGTCTAGCTTATCTGGCGTATGTTCGCGATTCCAGCACAGAGGTTCCTTCTATTGACTCTGTTCCTATTGTTCGGGAGTTCCCCGAGGTTTTCCCTTCAGACCTGCCGGGTATGCCGCCCGACAGGGATATTGATTTCTGTATTGATCTGGCCCCAGGCACGCAGCCCATTTCTATTCCGCCGTATCGCATGGCCCCGCCAGAGTTGAAGGAGTTAAAGGACCAGTTGCAAGACTTGCTAGAGAAGGGTTTTATCAGGCCTGGTGTTTCTCTTGGGGTGCGCCAGTGTTATTTGTGAAGAAAAAGGATGGATCGATGAGGATGCGCATTGATTACCGGCAATTGAACAAAGTGACGATAAAGAACAAGTATCCACTACCGAGGATTGATGATTTGTTTGACCAGCTTCAGGGTGCAAAGGTGTTTTCAAAGATAGACTTGAGATCTGGCTACCATCAGCTGAGAATTAGGGCGTCTGATGTCCCTAAGACAGCATTCCGCACTCGGTGCGGGCATGATGAGTTTTTGGTCATGTCATTTGGGTTGACCAATGCCCCAACAGCATTTATGGAGTTGATGAACCGAGTGTTCAGACCTTACTTGGACCTGTTCGTGATAGTCTTTATTGATGATATTCTGGTGTACTCCCGCAGCCAGGAGGAGCACGAGCAGCACCTCAGAGTGGTTCTTCAGACTCTGAAGGATAGTCAGTTATATGCTAAGTTCTCGAAGTGCGAGTTCTGGTTGAGTTCGGTTGCATTTCTGGGTCACGTTGTATCAGCAGAGGGTATTCAGGTGGACCCGAAGAAGATTGAGGCAGTCAAGAACTGGCCTCGACCAGCATCAGCTACTGAGATTCGGAGTTTCTTGGGGTTAGCAGGTTATTACCGCCGGTTCGTGGAGGGGTTTTCATCCATAGCAGCCCCGATGACCAGATTGACCCAGAAGGGTGCCCAGTTCAGATGGTCAGATGAGTGTGAGGCGAGCTTTCAGAAGCTCAAGACAGCTCTGACTACGGCACCGATATTGGTTTTGCCCACAGGCTCAGGGCCTTATACAGTTTATTGTGATGCTTCCCGTATTGGGCTTGGTGCAGTATTGATGCAGGATGGCAGAGTCATTGCTTATGCTTCGAGGCAGTTGAAGATCCACGAGAAGAATTATCCGGTTCATGATCTAGAGTTGGCAGCCATTGTTCATGCTCTGAAGATTTGGAGGCATTACCTATATGGTGTGACGTGTGAGGTGTACACTGATCACAAGAGTCTACAGTACTTGTTCAAGCAGAAGGAGTTGAACTTGAGGCAGAGGAGGTGGTTGGAGCTATTGAAGGATTATGATGTTACTATTTTGTACCACCCGAGGAGAGCCAATGTGGTGGCCGATGCATTGAGTAGGAAGTCCGCCAGCATGGGTAGTCTTGCTTATGTTCCGGTCAGCCAGAGACCGCTTGCTTTGGATATTCAGGCCCTGGCCAATCGATTTGTGAGGTTGGACATTTCTGAGCCTAGCAGAGTGTTAGCTTGTACGGTCGCTCGTTCTTCATTATTGGAGCGTATCCGTGATCGGCAGTTTGATGATCCCCATTTGTGTGTCCTGAGAGACACGGTGCAGCGTGGAGGTGCCACGAAGGTGACTTTAGATGATGATGGTGTTTTGAGATTGCAGGGGCGAGTTTGTGTGCCCAATATCGATGGGATTCGAGAGTTGATCTTAGCGGAGGCCCATAGTTCGCGGTATTCTATTCACCCGGGCGCCGCGAAGATGTATCAGGACTTGCGGCAGCATTATTGGTGGCGTAGGATGAAGAAAGATATTGTTGCATATGTGGCTCGGTGTTTGAACTATCAGCAGGTCAAGTATGAGCATTAGAGGCCTGGTGGTTTGTTTCAGAGGATTGAGCTTCCCGAGTGGAAGTGGGAGAGGATTACCATGGATTTTGTTACCGGACTTCCGATGACTCGGAAGAAGTTTGATGCTATTTGGGTCATTGTTGATAGGCTGACCAAGTCAGCGCATTTCATTCCTGTTGCAGCCACTTATTCATCGGAGAGGTTAGCTGAGATCTACATCCGAGAGATTGTTCGCCTTCATGGGGTGCCGACATCTATCATTTCGGACCGGGGTATGCAGTTTACCTCGCGCTTCTGGAGAGCAGTTCAGCAGGAGTTAGGCACCCAGGTTCAGTTGAGCACAGCGTTCCATTCTCAGACGGACGGCCAGTCCGAGAGGACTATTCAGATATTGGAGGATATGCTCCGAGCCTTTGTCATTGATTTTGGAGGCTCGTGGGACCAGTTTTTGCCTTTAGCAGAGTTCGCCTACAACAACAGCTACCAGTCCAGCATTCAGATGGCTCCATATGAGGCGTTGTATGGTAGGCGATGTCGGTCTCCAGTCGGATGGTTTGAGCCGGAAGAGGCTCGGTTATTGGGTACAGATTTAGTTCAGGAGGCCTTGGATAAGGTCAAAATCATTCAGGACAGGCTTCGTTCGGCTTAGTCGTGGCAAAAGAGTTATGCGGATCGTAAGGTTCGAGATGTAGCTTTCATGGTTGGTGAGCGGGTTTTGCTCCGAGTGTCGCCCATGAAGGGCTTGATGAGATTTGGGAAGAAGGGCAAGCTTAGCCCTAGATTCATTGGCCCTTTTGAGATCCTCGATCGTGTGGGAGAGGTGGCTTACAGAATTGCCTTGCTGCCCAGCTTGTCAGCCGTGCATCCAGTGTTTCATGTGTCCATGCTTCGGAGGTATCACGACGATCCAGCCCACGTGTTAGATTTCACCACTGTCTAGTTGGACAAGGATCTGTCTTACGAGGAGGAGCCGGTAGCCATTCTAGACCGGCAGGTTCGACAGTTGAGGTCGAAGAGTTTTCCTTTAGTGCGTGTCCAGTGGAGAGGTCAGCCTCCCGAGGCATCGACCTGGGAGTCCGAGTCTGATATGCGGAGCCGCTATCCTCATCTATTTCCCGACTCAGGTACTTCTTTCTTTTGTCCTTTCGAGGACGAACGGTTGTTTTAGAGGTGGAGAATGTGACGACCCAAAGGGTCATCACCGAATTTCTCTCTTTTTCCGTGCTTCTGAGGCCTTGAAAACCTCACCTTTAGTTGCCTCGATTTGCGTGCGCAGTCCGGGCGCGTAGCCGGAAAGATTATATGTTAAATTCTGTGAAAAAAATTTCAAAATGTGGCTTTAAAATGATTAAAGTTGACTTTGGTCAATATTTTTGGTAAACGTACCCGGACCCGTGATTTGACGGTCCCGGAGGGTCCGTAGAAAAATATGGGACTCGGGCATGTGCCCGGAGTCGAAATCCGAGGTCTAGAACCCGAGGAAAAGAATTTTTCTGTGAAATTGTTTTTCTGGAATTATTAAGGAAAATGGAAATGAAAATTGATTAAAAGACAATGGTATCGGGCTCGTATTTTGGTTCCGATGCCCGGAACAAGTCTTAAATATGTCTTAAGCGCTTTCTGTAAAGTTTGGTCGAAATCGGACGTCATTTGACGTGTTTCAGACCTAAATATCTAAAGTTTGAAGTTTATGAAGTTAGAATGAAAAATGATGATTTTGGGGTTTGATTCAATGATTTTGATGTTATTTTGGCGGTTTGATCACTCGAGTTAGTTCGTAGGATGTTATTGAGTTAGTGTGTGTGTTTGGTTAGGAGCCCCGAGGGCTCGGGAGTGATTTGGAGGTGGTTCGGGGTGTTTTGAACTTAGGAAAGTTAGCAGATTTTCTGCAATTTCTGGACAGGCCTTTTCTTCTTCGCGATTGCGGCCTTAGGCACGCGTTCGCACTGCCCATGGCGTTCCCCTTCTACGCGTTCGCATCTCCAAAATCGCGATCGCGTAAGCCAAGTTCAGGACCCCAGAGACTTCCTCTTCGCGTTCGCAGTCAGATTTTCGCGAACGCATAGACTTGCTGCTCCCTCCATCGCGTTCGCGTAGCCTTTTACGCGTTCACATAGAACAAACCAGGACCCCTCCAGCATTTCCTTCTACGCGTTCGCGTTATCTTCCACGCGTTCGCAATGACCTGCCCAGTTTACCCTTCGCGAACGCGGTCCCCTTCCCGCCAACGCGAAGGGCATTTTTGCCCAGTGATTTTTAAAGCTCAAAAACAGACCAGTGACGGGATTATTCCCAAATTTCACACGAGCTCTTCTTCTCCACAGCCCCTAGGTGACTTTTAGAGCGATTCTTCACCAAAGCTTCTTGGGTAGGTATTTTCTAACTCGTTTTCTTCATTTTCTATCATCATTTATCAAATTCCTAGACCTAAATCATGTAACTTAAGGTGTAAATTGGGGGAAAAGGGTAGAATTAGGGCTTTTCAATTTTCTTTGATTTAGACCTCGTTTTGGGGTAGAATTTGAAAACAAATTGTATATTCGGGCTCATGGGGGGAATGGGTGACATGGAATTGGTTCGAACCTCGGGTTTTGACCAAGCGGGCCCGGGGTCGTTTTTGGTATTTTTGGGAAGAAAGCTTAGAAAGTCATATTTAGGCATTGGGTTTAGTTTGTTTAACTATTATTAATATTGTAAAGTCATTATTTCATAGATTTGACCGAGTTGGAGCCGAATTTGAGGGGTAAAGCTATACTAGAGGCTTGAGTTGACTTTGGAGCATTTGAGGTAAGTGTTTGATCTAACTTTGGCTTGAAGGAATAGGATTAGAGTGTTATTATTTGCTAATTGCTAAATGATCGAGTACGGTGTATAGGCATGGTGACGAGTATCTATACACCGGTGTCTAGCATGACCGTGGGTCCTTGTATGTACTTATCCTGATATTGTTATGACTCTTCCATGTTAATTGATGAATTCTATGCAATATGAAGAGTATGAGGACTAATTATGAATCGTAAATTCTTTGGTGCGTTGGCTCGAAGGATAAAAAGACTATTGAGTAAGAAATGAAAGATATAGAAAGAGATATGATTAATCCCTTGCCGGGATGGTTTGAGTATATTGATTATCTCCCTTGCCGGGATGTGAAATTATTGTTGTTGCTCCCTTGCCGGGATTTAGCTGCTAATTGTGTAATTCCCTTGCCGGGACATTTCTTATTATTTGTTTATCCCCTCGCCCCGTTTGGTTGTGATTACTATTTGGGTGAGGAAGAGTGATAATGCACGAAGGGTCATTCCGTGCCATGCTTTGATTATATTTGCACGAAGGGTCATTCCGTGCCATGTTTTGATTATATTTGCACGAAGGGTCATTCCGTGCCATGTTTTGATTATATTTGCACGAAGGGTCAGTCCGTGCCATGTTTTGATTATATTTGCACGAAGGGTCATTCCGTGCCATGTTTTGATTATATTTGCACGAAGGGTCATTCCGTGCCATGATTTGAGAGTATGAGAGGGAAAGCACGAAGGTTGATGCCATGCACTTTACTTGATTACTTTTGGTGAGGATGAGAGTAAAAGCACGAAGGTTGATGCCGTGCAACTGTTGACTTTCCTGCTCTCATTAATTATTATTATTGCTCTATTGCTTACTTAAATAGTTGACTTTATATCCGGACTGTATTTCCCCCATAGTATGCTCCCCTCCCTCTTAACTGCTTAATTTCTTTGTTCTTTCCTTTTATTGCATATATATATATTGAACTGCATAGGTTGGTTTGGTAGTCCTGTCTAGCCTCGTCACTACTTCGCCGGGGTTAGGCCAGGCACTTACCAGCACAGTGGGGTCGGTTGTGCTGATGCTACACTTCTGTGCTCTTTTGCACAGATCA
>NW_017678195.1:11134-23546 GCF_001879085.1 Nicotiana attenuata
ATTGAAATTTTAGGATATGAAATTAATTAACTAAAAAAAGATTAGGATATGAATTAACTAAATTATTTGTTCTTGTTTTATTTGTATAGATGGAACATCGTACTTGGATGTACTATAGAAATTATCCTAATCGGCGGGGATTGCGGGAGGATTTTGTAGAAGGGGTTGATGACTTTATTAGACATGCAATGTCACTTCTGCCATATCGAAATGAGGAGTAATTAGGTGCCCTTGTGTTAGGTGCGACTGTATGAAGTTTGGAAAAGCGGAGGAAGTTAAGCATAATCTTTATAGGAAGGGGTTTATAGCAAATTACTTTGTGTGGACTAATAATGGAGTGATTGATGGTAGCCATGGGATATTTCATAACATGGTTGTGGGTGAAAGTAGTAGGTCGGTGGAGAATACAAATCGTGATTCCAGAATTCATGATATGGTTGCGGATGCTTTTGGAATGCACTTAGGGGGTAAGCCCAATGAAAATGTTGAACAAACTCATAATGATGACGCGAAACATTTTTATGAACAGTTAGAGGAAGCTAGCCGTCCACTACGTAAAGGAAGTCCGCACTCTGAGCTGTCTGTTGCAGTTAGATTACTAAGTATCAAATCTGATTGGAATATTTCTCAAGCAGCAATGGACTCTTTCATTGACCTTATGAGTGAACTAGTTGACCCTAATATCAAATTACCTGGTGATTTCTATAAGGCAAAAAGATTAGTTTCTAAGTTAGGACTTTCGTCAATGAGAATTGATTGTTGTGAAGATGGTTGCATGTTATATTATAAAGATGATGCAACTTTAAACATTTGTAAATTATGCGAAAACCCTCGTTTCAAGAGGCTTTCCAGCGGGAATATGGTCGCTATCAAGTCGATGCATTATTTACCTCTTATACCTAGGTTAAAGAGGTTATATGCGTCGATGAGTTCTGCTCCTCATATGAGATGGCACTTTGAAAATAGAAGACCACCTGGTGTTATGTGTCATCCTTCAGATGGAGAAGCTTGGAAGCACTTTGATAGGACATATCTAGATTTTGCTAGTGAACCAAGCAACATTCGGTTAGGTCTGTGTGCGGATGGCTTTACGCCTTTTTCTGTATCTGCGACACCCTATTCATGTTGGCCTGTCTTTCTTACACCTTATAATCTACCACTCAAGTTGTGTATGACTAGTCCATATATATTCTTAAATTGTATTATCCCTGGTCCACGTAATCCGAAAAGTTTGATTGATGTATATTTGCAACCTTTGATTGATGAGCTAAAACAATTGTGGTACGATGGTGTTGAAACATATACATATCAACCAAGTAGAATTTCAATTTGCGTGCTAATTTAATGTGGACAATTAACAATTTTCGTGCATATGGAATGTTGTCTGGGTGGATGACTGCAAGGAATCTAGCTTGTCCTTACTGCATGGAAAATAGTAAAGCGTTCACTTTGAAAAATGGCCGAAAGCAATCATGGTTTGATTGTTATCGTCAATTCTTGCCTCCTGATCATGAGTTTAGAAGGATGAAAAATGCATTCAAAAAGAATAAAATGGAATATGATTCTCCACCATCGATACTTTTAGGTGAGGAAATTTGGGAGAGGGTCCAGAACTTCAGTAAAGTTACTGAAGCTCCACCTTATAGATTCCCCGGATACGGTGTTACTCATAATTGGACGAAACAGAGTATATTTTGGGAGTTGCCTTATTGGGAAGATAATCTTCTCCGTCACAACCTTGATTTCATGCATATTGAGAAAAATTATTTTGACAATTTGTTCAACACAGTGATGGATGTTAAAGGTAAGACAAAGGATAACCCGAAGGCTAGGATGAACTTACAAGAATATTGCAGGCGGCCTGAATTATACTTGCAGATAGAAAACAATGGTAAGATATTCAAGCCCAAAGCAAGATACATATTCACTTTGGAGGAAAGATGGCAAATTTTTGATTGGGTAACGAAATTGAAGATGCCTGAGGGTTATGCGTCGAATCTTGGAAAAAAAGTTGATATGGAGGTAGGGAAGTTGAGCCATTTGAAAAGTCATGACTGTCATGTTTTCATGGAGATCTTAGTGCCTATTGCATTTTGTGGTTTGCCTGAAAGAATCTGGAAACCCATCACAGAGATTAGTTTGTTTTTCAAAGACTTGTGTTCTTCCACATTAAGGGAAGAAAACCTACTCCGGATGGATCAGAACATTCGCGTAACTTCTACTAAGATGGAAAAGATATTTCCATGTGGTTTTTGGATGTGATGGAACACCTTCCAATCCACCTTGTACACGAGGCACGACTTGGAGGGCATGTTCAATTCAGATGGATGTATCCCTTTGAGAGGTAATATTATAAGTTTGATGTAATTTTCTGTTTTATTTGAATGTTCTTGGCTAACCTGAAATTATGTAGGACAATTGGCAAATGCAAACAATTTTTAAAGCAGAGGAATAAGATTGAAGGATCTATATGCGAAGCTTATCTTGCAAGGGAAACTGCTCATTTTTGTTCTTATTATTTTGAGAGTAATGTGCCATGTGCTAGGAATAGGCCCAATAGGCACACAGTCGAATGTGTGAATGATCCACTATATCCGTCTTTGTCCATATTCAATCAACCAGGCCGATGTTCTAAGGATGTTAGAAAGAGAAGTTTGAGTGATATAGAGTACATGTCAGCTACACTTCATGTGTTGCTAAATTGTCCCGAAGTTGTACCATTTCTCAAGTAAGTATTGATTTAATAGTTATCAAAATATAAAATTTATTGTGACTACATCTCAATGCAACTACTAAAAATATTTGATGTGTCACAGTCACTTCGTGGGTCAATTTGGCCATGATGCTGTATGTACGAGATTTGATACGTGGTTCAAACAATTTGTAAGTTTATCCTTATAATATTCTAACACTATGTAGGTAAACAATGTTTGGAAGTTATGCTAACTTATGGATTTCTTTAACAATATGTAGGTAAATGATCCAAATAATGGTGTAAATCAATTTTTGAAAGATATATCTTGGGGACCTGGGCTTCAGGTCATAACAATGTCTAAGTACGTTATGAATGGTTATAAGTTTCATACAGAGGATTGCTCTAAAGAAATAGCAGCAACAACGGGGTGTGAGTTCAAGGTGGTGATGGCAACCAAGTTGGAGATATTGATTATTATGGTGTGCTCAAAGAAATAATAGAACTAGAATATACAGGTTGGCCATTTAAGAAATTGATACTCTTTAGATGCAAGTGGTTTGACCCAAATCAAACAAGAGGTACAAGAGTACACAATCAATACAACATAATTGAGGTTAATCATACGAGGGAGTATGATCGCTATGATCCTTTCCTAATTGCACATAATGTTTGGCAAATGTATTATGCTCCTTATCCATTGCGGCGGAATAAGTCTGATTGGTGGGTTGTAATAAAAACTAAGCCTGTAGGTAGGGTGGAAGTCAAGAATGTGTTAGATGTTGCATATCAAAACGATATCTCCAGTGTTTAACAAATAGTGGATGAACTTTTAGAAAATGATTTGGAACATCCTGAACACATATTGGAAGAAGTTGATATAAATGAAGTAAGAAATATAGAAAATGAGGAAGAAGAATCAACTGATGAATCTCAAACTAGTGAGGAAGAAGAATTCTCGGACGAGGAACAATACGTCGATGAGCTTTAAAAAGTTGGTTTCTTTAATAACTCTCGTTTTGTAGCTAGTTTCTTATATGTTTCAATCTAAATATGTATTATATTATGCAAATGACAGGCAAGGGTCGAGGTAACAATGACTCTACTGGTTCTCGGGGTCGAGAAAAGGCTAGGATGGCAAAGAGGAGGGTAGAAGATAATAATGCATCTTTTCCACCCTCTTCAGAGATGCTTATGCCTATGCCCGTGTCTTATCCTCCACCCCAGGGCTATTCTGAGCTGCCACAGCATCACGAGCCCTACACCTTCGTGCAGACACCAGGTCTTTCATCACAGGGCCATAGGACTATACGTCCGGCATACAGTCCAGCTGACTCACGACCACGTGGATCGCAACCATTTGCATCGCATGGATCGCATCCATCCATGTCACATCCACATGGATCACATCCATCCGTGTCACAGCCACTCGGTCAAAGCCACTCGGGTTACAGACATTAGTATCACATCCACTTGTGGTCCATCAAGCTATGTCGCAGTCACAGGGATCACAACCATCTTCATCAGCGACTCCATCTATTTCAGGCCTTCGCCTGCGAGATAGTAGCTCCGACCCCCCTACACCTTCCACACATGCCTCTGATATACATGCTTCGGACGGTGATGCTGATGATGACGAGGAGGTGCATTATGATCAATATGGCAGGATCATCATAGTCCTTGAGGGTGATGGGTAAGAGTTATTTGTTATTTTTACGTTTATTGTTTTGTACAGTTTGTACTAAGATATTAATGTATTTTTTATTTATTAAATTGCAGGTTCATCCCGAGTAATATTACTATGAGGATAATCACCAAAGCCACCAGAAAGCTTTATGATGGCCCTTATGCGACTTGGAGTGAATTCCCATTCTCGCTGAGTGAATTCCCTTATTTCTTATTTTTTAGAAGAGTCGCCACCTAATGATTAAGGGCAAAGACTTGAAATTATCTCAGGGGGAAGGTGTTAGGCACCCCCCAAGATCCACTAGTGTGGTTCCCGGCCATGTTATAATTGTGACTTTAAAACAAATAAGCATACAAGACAACTTCCACATAATGATTACAAGTAGGAATGTATAAAGGTTAAATAAGCATACTGGAGTCAGAAAATAGGTGGTTTATAGTTGTTTCAAAGAATGTATAAGTGCAGAAAATAAGGATCAAATAGCGAATGCGAACAATCAGACGAAAGAAGTGAAATGGGCGGAAGTTTTAAAAGGAAACAATGCTGGAAATTCAAAGAGGTTTTAGATGACGTGAAGCAAAATACAAGGTTTAAAGAGCTGAAAACTGACAGTTTAAAGAAAACAATAACGAAAGTACATAAGGAGAAGGGCTCCTAGATTTACAAATAACATGTATCATCCACACAACACCTGGTAACCAATTATACGCGTGGTGTTATCGTGTGATCATCATATCCATGTCTACCCTTCCCACCCCGTTAAGGTATTGAAGCGCGGAATAGTATCGTTACTTATTTCATGCTATTACCCGTCCCGATCCTATCAGTCCCGGAGGCATTGAGACCACTAATCCTAAAGGGGAGAGAGTTGGGGCCTTTCAGAAGTTTTAAAAGGATAAAAGTCTAGGCGACAAACAAAACACATAATCAAATAAGGGAGAATCAAACAGCAGTTACGGCTCACACATGCCTCCTCACTTAAAAGCAAATATATAGCATGACTTCAAATACTGGTAGAGTCTGAATTAAATTTAAAAGCTTTAGGACAGGTGGCTGATTTAGCACATATTTTCAGATAAGAAGTCCGAATTAGACTTGCCTGCTGGTTGTAATTATTAAAGACTGGCAAAGTTGATTAATTACCTGAAGGTTTGCCTAGGTGAAACCTATAGGCATGATATCTGACAATGCAAAAGTATGTTGATTTTAAAGAGGCTTGCTGGTTATAGAAAAAAAACGAGTTCTGCAGATTAAACGACATTGCTACTGATTTTAAACTTGTAAACAAGCTAGACGATTCAGATTCATTAGTTATCCCTATAGGCATACTTTCTAAGCGTGATTGACTTAGGACATTTGTAAGAGTGCAGGAATCCTATAGGCATGGTCTCTGGAGTACATTTGTTATTTTAACCTATGGATTGTTTGCCTAAGGGGAGTATGCAAAAGTGCAGAAACTTATAGGCATGATTTCCAATGCAAGTGAATAGCTTATAGGCAGGATTTCTATATGCAGTAATGAATAACTTATAGGCAGGATTTCTATATGCAGTAATGAATAACTTATAGGCAGGATTTCTATATGCAATAATGAATGACTTACAGGCAGGATTTCTATATGCAGTAATGAATGACTTATAATTGCAGAAGTAAACCTAAAGCATGATATCTACCCCATATGCATAACATGAAAGTCCTTCCCCCCATTTTACTATACACCCCATAAGTCATTACAAGGTTATTACAACTTGAATGAATCCAGAAAAGTGAATGAATAAAATACATCAGAAATTAAAATTCCAACCAAGGAGAGCCTAATTCAGACTCCTAGTCTGATGTATGGAATAAACCAACTTCCAAGGACCAGATTCTCCAAAGCCTTTCTCTCATTTGGGATGTGTCAAAGTTCCAAGGAATTTCCTGAACTCCAGGCAATGCTTACACCCCAAATATCATTGTAGAAATATAGTGCAGTGTGGAAAGGCCTGCCCTCAAATGCCCAAGTTCAGAGGGAACTCAAGGTTCCCAAGGCAAGGCTCATAGGAGTGGGCAGAACTTAGAGTCTAAGAGTAAGTGTAAGTGCAACAGAGGAGGAATTAGGGAAGGCCATGGCAGGATAGTGGTCATGCCTAACAATTAGGATGCTGGCACACCCCTGACCAGCCTGTCAGCTAAAACTTAGGAGTTAGGATCTATTGAAGATCAAGTTCAGACCTGAGCAGTAATTTGGGTACTGCCAGGCCAAAACCTTAACTCAGATACATAGAGGGGGATAGGGGTAGGGATTCATAATAGAAACAGGTGTGAAGAAAGAAACACACATAGCTAATCACTGAACATGAACGGCAAAGTAAACAATAATGCTGAAACTATAAACACATAGGGGTAATGGGGTAGGGAGCAATTGTTCATAAGGAAGAGAAGCAGGCAATAACATATAGGCATTTTAAATCAGATGTTACACTTTACAAAGGGTAGAAAGTAGACATGCATACAAGACTGTAAAAAAACACATTGGGGTGATACTGGAATTAATTTAGGACATACCAGTTTCAAAGAAGCAAGTAAAGAGAAGTAGTAGTCTTGTAAAAGCCAAAGTGCAGACAAGAAGCAAGAATGCTCTAAGTATAAGTTCAGAAGAGAATCGTGATTGTGATTTTTTAAGAGTCTGTCTTTTTCTCCTTAAGGAGTCATATATTTATAGTGTAGAGAGCAGGCAGAAACAAGGCAAGAAATAATTTTGAAAGCTGATTGCTAATCAATTATACGAAAATCTCCCTTAATTAAGGGGTTCAGATTCAAACGGGCATAACTAATTAAGGAAATAAATTAATCAAACTCTTTTCAAAGCAGTACAAGAGGGGTAAATACATAATAGTTATTTAAGGGCAGGTTTTGACAGTACACGGTTGTATAATTAAGGAAAGAGAGTCAATTAACAGCCACGAAATCAGAAGTCCATATACTTGGTGTGAGTGAACCCAGTCAGAAAAAGGGGGAAGAAAGGTTTTACTTAAGGAAAATCAGTAACAATCAATCAAACCCTAAAAATAAGATTCTAATCAATCATAAGTTGGAAAACCTTTTCAGAAGAAAGAATTCATCACACATATAAAAACATACAGCCATGCTTAAACACGAAGAACTATCATGCTAATCAGTAGAAGAGTCTAGCATAGAAAAAGTTTAGAGTCGTAAACAAAGGAGTTCAAACTCAGCTCATAGACTCAAGATGAGTCTAAAAGAGTTACGGGTTCCAAAACTAGAACCTAGGAAGAGAGATGAAGACTATGGAACAGACGCTGCATCCACAGTATGTCCGAAAATGCCATCGCTGTCCAGATACATTGCAGACATGATAAAATAGTGCCCGTCGAAATAAGCTTAAATGCAACAAGGCTCAGCCAAGTGGCCCGGTCGCTACGCTTGGGGAATTGGATCGTCATCGGGACCTGTTGGAGCCTGCCGCAATCAAGACGAGCACGAGGTATCATTTTATGTGGCCATTGATTGTACTTCACCAAAGGGTTGAAGCAGGCGTCAGGTCATAAAGCATTAACAAAAAGCGTTTGTGGCAGAATTATTTGTCTGCGACACATCGTTTGTCGATTCGGCATCTAGAGGTCGATCATTCACGTGATAATGGTCTCCAATCTCAACCAGTGACTATGATGGAAATATTCCATGTGTTGAAACATTCATAATCAAACACAAGAAGCTTCGTACCAGCCTACAGACCTACAGATCGAAATGGGCCGTAGAAGCGGCCAAGAACATGTCAAGAGACACTAAAAGCGAACGATGATAGAAAAGCATAAGCAGTGGCAGTGCAGAAGTATCAATTTGCGCCTTAATTAGGGATAGCCGCACTCACAGTTCGCACATCAACCGGGGCAACTCCCTATGTTGTTTATCAGTACAGAGGGAGTTCATTCCCCCGCCGGAAGTAGATGGATTCATCCTTAAGAATTATCAAGAAGCAGGAACTTGATGACCAGATGGGTAAAGAGTCGCTACGAGCAGTTAGCCCTTATAGACGGAAAGAGATGAATGCAGTTTGCCAAATGGTCAACTTGTATCAGAACCAGGTATGTTTCCAGAGCCTTCAACAAAACCAGAGTAAGCCGAGATATCATTTACACCCAGGACAACTGGGTATTGGAGAAAAATCTTTTCGCAACCAGGATGAAGCCAAAGGAGAAATTCTCTGCACAACTGGCAGGGTCGCATACATGGTTCACCCGGTTCTAACAGGAGGAAGCCCTCATACTTGGAAAGAAAGTGGACGGAGAAGTTTGGCCAAGCCGATCAATTTCGATGCAGTCCAAGCGAAACATATGGATGTAATATGCACTTATGATATTTTCTTTAATGATGTAATTTGAATTGAGTCTGACCTGATTCCCGTTTAAAGAGGGGAAAGTACACGTAGGCAGCTTAATGGGTTCGGTCATATTCAAATAAAATCAGTTTCATTTTCCCCGATATTGGAAACTGGGGCAGAATTTTGAGGAGGACCCTCAAAATTCCAAGTTGATTTTTCAGCCGGTCATCGCCGCGCAGCCGTCGGAAGCATCCAGAACCAGTAAACTGGGGCAGAAATTATTGAAGGAAGGACCCTCAAAATTTTCCGGAAAGGGAGGTTGCAGATGTCTTGGAATCGCGTCCGCAAGTCGTCGGTTCGTCTAAAACGAACATCATTTTAAAATTGTGTAGTTACATCATAATTGCCTTTACCTAAATCATGCATAGCTACTATCTGAATTGCTTTGTTTAGGCAATGCTACCGCGCAATGAAAGCAAGAGTCGAATAGGAACAAGCGAAGTCCACGGGAGGACGAACTAACCTTCCCCCTGACAAAATCACGATTTTTATCTTGAAATACAGGCACCCCAAGACATAAAATCATCAAGATTTACGATTACATACTCATACTTTTGCAGGAATATAACTCTCAGAATCATCACTTATTACAAGCGCTATCCGACATGACATCCCAGCAGCCACCTACGACGCAATCAGCTATCAGTTATAAAATCTATCAGCTAAGAGCTTTTCGTTACTATTCACCTTTTTAACCTCTGCATTGCCATAAGGCTACCTTTTGCTTTCCGAGACTAAAGCTCTGTCTCCATCTGCATTTTTTTCTTGCATAAGGCTACTATTTGCCCTTTCCAAAACTAAGCATTGTCTCCATCTGCATTCTTCTGCATCGCATAAGGCTACCCATTACTGCCTTTCCCGAGGTTAAGCTTACCTCCATCCGCATGGCTGAAATATCGCCACCTTCATCTACACCCTGCACTCGGCTGAATATCGCTACTTTTATTTAAGTCCTGCATCGGCTGAAATATCGCCACTTTATTTAAATCATGCATGGCTGAAAACCGCCAACCTTTATTTAAATCTTGCATGGCTGAAAGATCGCCAAACCTATTATTTAAATCTTGCATGGCTGAAAGATCGCCAACCTTTATTTAAATTTGCATGGCGTAGAAAGATTGTTCAACTTTTATTTAAATCTTGCATGGCTGAAAGATCACGCAACCTTTATTTAAATCTTCCATAGGCTGAAAGATCGCCAAACCTTTATTTAAATCCTGTATCGCGGCTGAAATATCGCCACTTCATTAAAGTCCTTGCATCGGCTGAAAGATCGCCAAATCCTGCATTTCATGGCAGAAAGATCGCAAAGTTGTCCACAGGCGTCAATCTAGTTCAGAGGCAACCATTTTCAAATACCCAAGAGCCATGCCATGGCCTGAGGAGCCCTTCTTTATCTCTTTGCATATCATTATTCAATAGCGATCATTGGTTCGGGAGGCACATTCTCATAGACCGAGAACATCATTTCCAATGCCTGCGAATCCTTTATACGCTTCATGCCCCAGGACGTCATGGTCATGATGGACGTATCCTACTCTGTCCGAAGACATGATTCATGTCCATACGGGAAACTGCATTCATGTTTAAATTGTATCCAATATATGTGTATTGCTTTCTGCAGGTAAACCCGGCTAGCAAATCGGCCGCCTCAAGCAAGAGCATCCCGCTCCAGTCAACGCAAGCCTTATTTAATCTTAACCATCCTATCCAACTAAAATATCGCATCCGTTCTTGAAAGATCTCCATCGTCAATAGTCGCAAATGGATCCTGAACTACATATGACCTATTTCTTAAAGACCAGGGATGTAGGCAGCTCAGGAACCATGAGACGGTCAATCTCTTCAAAACCATTTCGTTCGGTTCAAAAATTGGGCCAATCATATCTTTACCCGACAACTCTTTTCATCCTCTCGGGTAAAGAGGGGCAGCTATTTGACTACCCCACAATTTTCGCCGTATATTTTTTATATGCAACAATACTTTCGATAATAGCAGCATACAAAAACCAAAACTTATATTCACAAATTATTTTATTTGGTGAATAACTTATTTTTTCTCAGATTTATAGGCCAAAATGAAAGCAGGTGATTTTTTTAACTATTTTACAAATTTTATGTGAGTTATTTTAAAAGCCAAATTGCATACAATTGCAATTTTAGCTGTTTTCAGACATTAACAGCATTTATATAATTATGAAACTGATTCCAATATTTTTAAGTTAAGTATTTGTATTAATTAACTGAGTCCAATTACTTTTTAATTTGTTTCTTGAAAATCATTTTTTAAACTATTTTTATAATATTAAAAGGGAAAAACTGCTATTAAAATATGCCTATTGTGCATTTCAATTTATAGCCAAAAAATAACCCCCCTAATTGACCCCATATAAACCAATTTTGGATCAGCACAATTCCATTTAACCCACCCCTTAACAATTTAAGAACTACCGACCCAATTCCCTTTTTAATCCAGACGTTGATCAATACTGATCAACGGCCCACGATTTCCCCTTTACATTTTAATTCACCCAAACCCCTAACGCGCTAACTTCAGTTTCACTCTAACAGCCGCCCTGATTGCCTTCTTCCTCTCTCGAAACTCTCTCGAACCCTAGCCTCTACTCACCAATCTCCGCACCATTCAAGACCCACCGAAACTCATGGCCTCCCTCGGCCATGGTAACCTTATATCCACTCCCCAATACTCCTGTGCTCGATATTTGAAGAAATCAAGGCCAAGCCTCGAAGGCCTTCATCCATTACCTGTGCCTGCTGAGTTTTTCACGGCTCGTCGCGCCCTGCCTCGGCGTGATCCGGTCCTATGACCTCTCTGACTTCCGACATCAGACCTTCGCCTTCAAAGCCTTTCTCGTTTTAGGGTTCCTCTGAAACCCTAGCTTATTCGAGTTTCTCTGTTGTTTTTTAATCTGGATTCTTTTCTAAAATTCTGTGCTCCTACTTGGTTTTTTAAACATTTCCCAATTTTTTTTTCTTTTCAAAACACTTCTTTTTCCGATTATAGGGTTTCTGGAAAGTTCAAAGTGTTTCTGACTTTTTCTTTCCTATGTGTAATTTGTCCTCACTGTGGTTTATGTGGTTTATGTCCTTATTACCATGCATGGTTCTCTACTGCTTTTCTTTGCTTTCGTATACTATAGCGTGTTCTTCTGGTGCTTTCTATTTTCATCTTCCTATTGGTGTTTTCTACCATGCTCTCCACATGTTATCTTTGCTAATGTTTTCTTGTGTTCTTTGCTATGTTTTTCTATATCCCCTTAGTGTTCCTCTCTGAATTTCTACTATTTCTTAGTGCTTTATTTGTCTTCTACTGGACCTTGTTTGAGTTCCCTTTAAAAACATGTTTCTCTACTGTTTTCTTAAGTAGTTATATCTTAATCTCTTTTCTCTCCTGAATGTTGTTTAAGTCCAGGTTTTTCTTGAACATGTTCCTCTGCTCTCACTATGCTTCAAATCAGTTTCTTCACTCTATTGTTTCGAATTTGCTATTGTAATCTATTGCTTTTCTCATGAGGTTTCTGAAAAATCACTGAGCCCGTTGCCCTCCTTATCTCTAATCGAGTTGGAAACCCTAAGAATTTTGGGGGTTTTACCAAAGGTTGACAAATGATTTTTGAACTGGGGTTCT
>NW_017678196.1:0-7470 GCF_001879085.1 Nicotiana attenuata
GAAGGAGAGAACCTGGCAAAAGCATTTCTACTGGAGAATCTACACGAACTGGAGGATTTGATCAACGAGAACATTCAACCTGGGGAAGGTCCTTCTGGGACCAAGTAGTTAGGAGTCTTCTCTTTTACATAAAATGTAATAAGGCCAATGGCCATTAGTGACATTTTATTTCTACGTTGAATTTACATTCTATTGGCTAAGGCCATCGCCATTAAACGTCGACCTTGCTCGACGACGACGGATAGCACTTCAACGACAGTTGAAGTTACATCCTATTGGCTAAGGCCATCACCATCAAACGTCCACCTTGCTCGAGGACGACGGATAGCACTTCAACGACAGTTGAAGTTACATCCTATCGGCTAAGGCCACCACCAATAAACGCCGACCCCGCTTAACGACGACGGATGACACTTCGACGACAGTCAAAGTAACATCCCCTTGGCAAAAGCCATCACCATTAAGCGTCAGTCAAGCTCGATTACGACGAACAACATTCAAACAACGGTTAAGATTTCATCTTGTTTATTCACTAAGATCGGGTTTCGACTTATCTACGACGGCGGTTAGCCCTAGGGGACCATCCCCGAGATCGCCAGTACCACTTTGGCGTTACCCAGAGAGGTGACGAATCTTCCACAAACAGACAAATACCAGCTCTGCGAAGGTGAAGTTCCAAAAAACAATGAATCACACAAAAAGAATTAACAGCAACAGTATGATTCATACATTGTGAAAAAAAGTATATACATTCGGTCCCGCAAAGGGCGCCCATTACATTCTACAAAAAAGCAAAACATATACAAATTCTAAGGAGCCTCGCCATCATGCCCATCGCCCCCCGTCTGTTCGCCATCTCGGCCGTCACCACCGAGGCGGTAAGCTTCATTGAACTAGGAGTCGGAATCCAGCCGATTAATGTCCTCTAAAGCATAGCCCTCCCGGTCAGGGGAGTCAGAACTATATCCGCAAACTTCCCGAACGGCACGAGCCTCACGCCACTGCTCCTGAACCTCCTCCTCAGTGGCACGACCCGCAACGAGAAGTTTCTTGTATACGTCCAGTCGGGCCTCCGCATAAACCCACATCTCATGTGCATCGCGACGCGTATCCTCGTCAGACAAGAGCAGGGAAAAAGAAGGTCGAGCCACGTCTCCAGGCCTTGGTGGGACAATACACCTAAGAGTGTCGACCTCTTCCACCTTGACTTCGAGCTCGGCAGTCAAGGCCGCCACCCTACGGTGCAAATTGGCAACCTCTGCCGCCACCCTACGACTAAGCTCCAACTCCTCTTTCCTCGATTTGCGGAGTGATTCCAGCTCACTATTACGAGCCACAGCCTTCACCAACTCCTCATCAGTCTTCTCCAACTCGGCCACCCTGCGCTTCAATTGCACCTCCTTCTGTTCAAGACCTTCCCGGAACACTTGAAATTTGGGGTCCTGTTGGAAAAGGTCCACCGCCGCCTGATGCTTGGAGCGGCACTTCTTATACTTCTTCACCATTTTATTGAAAATGGTCGCTTTCTTCTGCTCGCGACGCCTCCTCTCCGCCTCCAAAACGAGGGTCCAAGGAGAAAACATGAGTTAGTACACATCAAAGTCAACCTCACAACACGCGGAAGAATAGAAGTTTACCTGTAAAGTCATGTCGGCGACCCTTCGAGACAGCTCCACATCACTGACAGCTCTTAGCATTTCACACTCGGGGGCGGCACATAACAAAGCCATCTCCAGCGCCGCCTGCTCGCTGTGTTGCAATAAGTTATAAGCCCCCTGAATCATGATTCGGCGATCGAACCCGTCCGCCGTCATCTTCACATGCGTGAGGCCTTCTGCCAGCCCATCCCTATCTTCTTGGGCGATCTCAGGGTCCGATCCCTCAGCATCCCCGCCAACGGCGGATGTCGAGCCAACCTCAGCAGCACGAACTGAGCTGGCATCGGCATCCGCACTCGCCTGATGGGCCGGCCTCCCCGAACGAATAGCGTCAACCATGAAGACGGGTCTAGGCGTTTGACGAGGCACGTTACTCCTCTCATCCTTGGTCGCTACCGCCTTGCCCGTTTCAAGCCTCCGCCTTTTTCTCTCCTCAGGCTCCCCGCCCTCGGAAGGCTCATTTGCAGGCTGCGGAGATGGTGTCGAAGGTGTCACTTCATTCGTAGTCGCCTCTACAGGCGTAACCCCTTGTAAAGGAACTACGGAAACACCTTCCCTGATAGATGCGCAAAGTATCTCCCGAGCAGCCGGGCCGATATCCGACCAAGCGGGCGTAGATACCATCGTCTTCTTCTTAGGAACGCTTCGACCTGTCGACACAAATAGTTCAGTTGATGAAGTTTGTGGAAACAACCGATTAAAGCCAAAGAATTAACTGAAGGTCCTACGGGGCCGTAGCGTTGAAGGAATACGGACCATGTGCGGGGTTCTTCCGCGTAAGGCAGTAAACCGGCTACCCATTTCTTGATACCAGTGATGAACCGAGGTGCGTGAGCCATTGCTGCAAAATAAAAGGAAAGAGTTATAACGATGGTGCGACCAGAACCGCTGAGGTTACGTATGATGAAGAATTCAACGGATGGAAACGCTTACGTTTCGAATTCCACCTCTCTAGGAACCCGACAGGGTCAGACACCAGGTGCTCCGTTTTAATAAAGAAGTACCTACACCAATAACCGCGGCTGGGTCGGTCATCGGTCTTGATGACCAGCCCCTTCGAACCACGGCTCTTCAAATGTAGCATGGTACCTCTTAGATAACTGGCGCTGAACAACTGCAAAAGGTGGTGGACGGAGACCTCACACCTAGCCAGCTCTACGTATGTAGACATTATCCTGCATACTTTTAAGGTGTACGGAGTGAGTTGGGATGGACACATGTTGTAAAAGCGGCAAAGCTCCTCCGCCAAAGGAAAGATGGGAAGACCATAACCAATTAAAAAGGGATATTCATAGAACGAGCAATATCCCGGTCTGTGGACGTTCGCATAATTCGTCCCCGCCGAGACAATTTTTACATGAGCAAGTATGCCGAACGACGTGCAAAGGTCATCTAAGTCATCCTGTGTTAACTCAGAATTTTCCGAGGGCTGCGCGAGAGAATCCTTTTGGAAGTCTCTCCTAACAAGAAGTTGCTTCGGTAACACGTTGTCCACGGTAAGGGGGGTGAGTTCCTCTTCTCCGTCTCCCTCATCACCGCCAGATGGAGGCGGTACATCGGACGGCGTATTATCAAGAGCCTTCGGATTATTATCCCTTCGGGGCTTTGCCATAATTTTCGTTCAGGAAACGATGTATGACACAACGAAAAATGTGATTTCTGAGAAACAGTGGGGTTTCGAAGAAAGGAAATGCCTTCTTAGAAGGTCAGAAAGTGCTTGTAAATGATCGAAAGTTGGATCAAGTTAAACCCTTCCCCTATTTATAGGGTTGGGTGGCGTTGAAATCGAAGAGGCGGAATTCAAACGGGCGCGGGAAACCGAGCATCAGAACACCTTTTGCTCTTCCTCTGGAAGACGCACAATGATGACACCTGCGTGTGATGACGTCACTTTGAAAAAGAAACCACGCGTTAGCATTTCAATAAACTCAAATGTTCACTCGTTCCCTCTCATTCGTGCAGCCGTCTTCAAGCATGGTCAAATTCTCCCAAAAAAGGTTCGCGGTTCCGTCCATCGGGGACGCACCTCGATGCTTTGCCGACGAACGGAGGAACTAACTGTATAGGGTCAAATTCTGCCCATTACATCCCCACGTTGGTAGGAACGACCAACGAGTATACGCTAACTGAAGTGAGGGCACGACCTAAGAATGTTGGCGTGAAGTGTATCATCGGTTCCGTCGTCTCTCTCTCGAAGTAACGCAACCAATCTCTGTATTATTTTATTATTTTAAGTAAGGTATCCTATTATATAAAGGAGGATCCCAAGATTATAAAGGGGGATTTTTTCGATTATTGAACAAGATCTCTCTCTATCTCTCTCTCTCTCTCTCCCCCTCTCTCTCACTCTCTCTTGAATATCCAATCTAGTGGAAGCTATAATAAATATAACACACATATCTAGGTCTTATTATCTTCGATTACGATTGATCCTTGATTCATTTTGATTGTTCTCACTTATAAGGTATCTAGTATCTTTTGAGTCGAACACATATGACCATCAATTTTACCCTTTTGTTCAGCGACTTATCCACATTTAGTTACGAATAAAGAGTTTAAACTCTTCATTTCATTGCGCTGCATCAGTAAAGGATTACTATTCTCTTTGGAATACATAACTAGAGTATTTACCCAAAAAATGAGGAAATGGACAATTACTTAAAAAGTTTACAAAGCAGTGGAAGCCTGATGCATATGCTTAGTGATCCGAGCAATGCTATTATGTGATGATTGTAACACATTTGATCTTGCATGCTCTCTGGCTTGCATATGAGCTTGCCTTGCCTCCCAGCCTAGCAGGAGTTCATCCGATATTCCACGTTTCTATTCTTAGGAAGTATCACGGTGATCCAGCTCATATATTGGATTTCACCTCAGTCCAGTTGGACAAGGATCTATCTTTTGTTGAGGAGCCAGTAGCCATTTTGGATAGGCAGGTCAGAAAGCTCAGGTCAAAGAATATTGCATCAGTGAAGGTCCAGTAGAGGGGTCAGCTGGTCGAGGAGGCGACTTGGGAGACCGAGCAGGATATGCACAGCCAGTACCCTCACATTTTCACAGCTTCAGGTATGTCTTTATACTCATTCGAGGACGAACGATTGTCTTAAGAGGGGGAGAATGTAACGATAGCCGATCGTTTTGAGAGTTAGAGCCCCGATTCCCTAATAACTGCTTTTCCATGTTTGTTCTGCTATCGGGACTTGCCGGAGTGCTTGGTTATGGAATTCGGAGAGTTTTGGGACACTTAGTCCCTAGATGTGAATTTTAGCCTTAGAATTTGGACCGTAGTCAGAACTGTGTGAAGATGGATCCGAAATGGGATTCTGTCGACTCTGTTAGCTCCGTTGAGTTATTTTGGGGTTAGGAGTGTGTCCGGAATATATTTTGGAGGTCTGTAGTAGATTTAGGCTTGAATTGGCGAAAGCTAGATTTTCGGCGATTTCGGCCGATAGGGGAAATTTTGATATCGAGCTCGGAATGGGATTCTGGAAGTGGCTGTAGGTTTGTAGTGTCATTTGTGACCTGTGTGTCAAATTTGAGGTAATTCGGACTAGGTTTGACGTGTTTCGGCATTGTTTGTAGATTTTGGAAAAATGCTAAGTTCTTAGGCTTGAATCCATGTTTAATTCTTGTTTTTGGTGTTATTCGATGTGGTTTGAAGGCTCGACTAAGTTCGAATGATGTTATAGGACTGGTTGGTAGGTTTGGTTGAGGTCCCGTCCCGGGGGCCTCGGGTGTGTTTTGGATGCTCAACGGGAAGAAATTTGGACTTAGGCAAAATCTGATGTGTTGGTTCTGGTGTTTCGCATCTGCGGAGGGGAGTCCGCAGGTGCACTGAGGATGATCGCAGATGCGAAAATGGGCAAGGTTGGCTGGGCTCACAGATGAGGATGGGTCTCCGCAGATGCGGCCCAGGGGTCGCAGATACGGACCCAACCCGTTAAGTGATTTTTCGCACCTGCGATGACTTTTCTGCAGGTGCTCATGAGCCGCAGATGCGGAAATCGCTGGGCAGATTTCTCGAGGGATTTTGAAGGAGAATCATTGGGTAACGAATTCTAACTCTATTTTGATCATAATACAATAATCTATTTTTGTTTTCCTCTTCTAATTAAGGAATTTGAGGGTAAAAGTTTGGAAATGGGGGAAAAGGTTCCCCAATTGAAAATCCGAGATTTGAATGAGATTTTGATGTCGGAATTAGATGATTTTTGTTCGAGTGTTCTCGTGAGTGAATGAGTGTTCATAATTTGTAAATTTTACCCGATTCTGAGGCGTGGGCCCGGGGGACGTTTTGGGGCGATTTTCCTAATTTTCGCGTTTTAGCTTCGAATTAATTGGTTAAATTAGTTACTTAAAGTTATATTTACATTATGGAATTAATTTGGTTAGATTCGGGCCATTTGGAGTCGGGTACTCATGGCAAGAGCGTGGTATTGAGTTGATTTGAGCGGTTGAGGTAAGTGGCTTGCCTAACCTTGTGTTGAGGACTTTCCCCTTAAGATTTTTTATATTATTTGATGTGTGGGCGCCGTTTACGTGAGGTGACGAGTACGTACACGGGCCATTATTGCAAAAATCCCAATTTTCCTTTTAAATCATAAATTGTTTTCTCTTATTAATTGCAATTACATGTTTTAAATTGTTTAACTTAGATTAGAAAAGCATGCTTATGTGTTTAATTGCCTATTTGACACTATGTGCGCCATGTTTAGTTAGACTCCTATTTTCCTTATCTGTGATTAGTATGAACTGTATAAATTCGATGTCATACTTGTCATTATATCTTGCATCGCATATTTAAATTAGGACAACGGACGCATTTCGGTAGATCTCCCTGTACTTCATATTTAAATTGGGACTACGGACGTATTCTGAGAGATCCCCCTGTACTGCATATTTATTTTGGGACTACGGATGTATTCCGGGAGATCCCCTTGTACTGCATAATCATTTGGACTACGGGACGATATCCCGGGAGATTCCACCTCGTGTTTACCTTGTTCTGAGACGAGGGCTCCCTTGACTGTTAAGTTTTCGAGAATATTTCTTTAACTGTCTACTGTAGAACTTACTTATCTCTTTTACTGTTTTAAATTGATTATATTTACTCCAGTAGTGCCTTAACCTGACCTCGTCACTATCTGATCGGGGTTAGGCTTGGTACTTACTGGGTACCAATGTGGTGTACTCATGCTCTTTCGTGCACATATTTTCGTATGCAGATCTAGGTACGAGCTATCAGCCTCGAGGATAGTACGTGCTGCTGATTCTAGGAGATTATAAGGTATTTATGCCCGCGTCCACAGAATCCTCAGAGTCCCCTTCTACTCCATCGTCTAGAGTCTTTTTTTATGTACTTCCGGACTTGTTTAGAGCTACAACAGTTATTAGAAGCTTGTGACTTTGTGACATTCCGGGTCATTGGGAGAATATTTTTTGTATGCCGAGCGGCACCGTTTTGTTATTTAGATTATGTCCTTATTTCCTTTATTTATTGTGTTCTTCTTAAAGTTTTTCCCATAATATTATGCTTACCTAGTCGTCGAGACTAGGTACCGTCACGATACCTTTCGGAGGGTAAATTGGGTCATGACATTAAACAAGTTAGTTTTTCAACTTCTTTGTTACAACTCTATTACGAATCTTACAACTCGACTAACTCTAGCCGAGACACAAAAGGTTTATGATTTTATAAAAGATTTCCTACACAATGCTTCTAACTAAGCTAAGTAAGAATTACAAGTAAATCACTTTAACAAAGGTACAACATAACTAATGACATGTAATAACTCAATGCAGGAAAATGGTC
>NW_017678196.1:7708-8069 GCF_001879085.1 Nicotiana attenuata
ATTAAAAACTAAAAATATTGAATAATAGAAATAAATTAGAGATAATGTGAGGATATCTATAAATCATAAGTTTAGAAAATAAAATAAATTAAATATACAAACTTAAAATTAGAAAAGGAAAGGCTCAAATTTGTTAAAATTAAATATACAATACTTAAAAAATTAGCAAAATTATGTTAAATTATTAAAAATTTACTATTAGAAATAATTGAATTTGAAATTAGAAAGTTGTTAAAACTATGATTAGAATGCTCAAACTATGGATACTATCACGAAATTGAAGTCTTATTTATGAAAAAAATAACTAAAATGCAAAATAAATTTCTAATATAGGTAATTATACTAATGAAAATTAAAAATT
>NW_017678196.1:11228-14867 GCF_001879085.1 Nicotiana attenuata
TTCTCATCAATCATGAACGCTAATCTTACCGCAAATCTCTCCCGAGTAATCACAATAATCTACTATTGCACTCTCCCGAGATACACTAACTTGCTTTATTTAATCACAATTCAATTTAGATTGCACCCAAGACTTCGTTATTCCTAATCCCGCCTTTAAACCCGCAATTATAGATTCCTCTAATAATCTAGGAGTGGTGTTGTTCAACAATACCCTAAATATGCACTCTTTTCCAAGTTATGCACACTAAATAGGTACAACTAATTGAGGATCCTGTCAATTAACTACAACGAACACGAAGTTGAACAAATAAAGATTAAACTAGCAATTTGTATTCACATAAACAAGAAGTTCATCACCCAATAGGTTCCATCAAAGCCTTAGACAAGGAATTTAGCTACTCATAGATATGGGAGAATAAACTACACTTGAATTCATCATAAAAATCAAAAGAAAGGAAGAAAGATGTTTAGAGTACTTGCTCCCAATTGTTTTCCTTGCTAAGAAACCTAAAAAATCAATACATGCCTCTCTTGGGCGAAGTCTAGTGTTTTAAATAGGGTTTAGGTCTAAAAATCCCGTGTTTTACACTTAAGTCCCTGAAGTTTACTGTGCCCACCGCGGTTCTACCGCGGTCGCGGTAGAACCGCGGCCAAACGCCCTCGCGGAATCTTCAACTTTCAGAAACTGCCTTCCACCGCGGTTTCACCGCGGTCGCGGTAGAACCGCGGTGGAACTTGTACCCGGAAATTTTGGCCTGTTTTGAATGGGATACTTGGGAAATTCAACAATTGGCCTTTTTTCATCAATAGTTGACTCCAAAACCGCTCCTTAGCCTTCCTTACACCTATATCACCTGCAAATCATGAAAAGCACTAATAAGAGCATTTTGTTGTCATTTTTCCACATTAAAAGTTTACAAGAAGGTGATTATTTAGTGCGTGATTATAGTCAAATTCACCTATTATCATGAAACATGTAGTTAAGCCAAGTGGCAAGCTAAAAAGAAGCCACTTGACAATTTTGAGACAACATTAAAAATTTGAATTATAAATGGAAACATAATTAATGTAAGTAGTTTAATAAATCTTATACTCAATCTAAATAAATCTTAAGCAAATCTAATCTATGTATCTACATTTAAATTTATATTTTTATGTATATGTATATTTGTAGCTATATCTCTATTTATATCTATATTGATCCACCCATAGATATTTTTTCTATGTTAGCTAGAAATATGGAGGTAAAACATTAACTAAAAATTATAATAGAAAAAAATAAAAAAAATATAGAAAGACGTATATTTAGATAACCTGTCACTATTTATACTTTGGAGTGAGTTAAAATAAAATTAAAATTTACTAAGATATTAAAGATTTATTAAGTTTAAAAATTAAATAAATTCAAGCGGTAAAATAAAATCTTACATAAAGTATATAAATTATTTATAAGGTATGGAAAAACTTAAATAATTAGTAAAAAATATATTTTTATAACAAGAATAATAATGTCATATTAATATTGATAAATCGGGCAAGCGAATATTTTATACATAAATATTACCACAACA
The DNA here is from genome assembly GCF_001879085.1 of Nicotiana attenuata. Classification (NCBI taxonomy): domain Eukaryota; kingdom Viridiplantae; phylum Streptophyta; class Magnoliopsida; order Solanales; family Solanaceae; genus Nicotiana; species Nicotiana attenuata. The sequence continues at coordinate 12,802 of NW_017678196.1, forward strand.
TTCAGATATAATTAGTTAAAACAATTAAGAAAATATTTTTTTGTGATTAAAAATTTGAATTGAGTGTAGTTAGTTTATGTTTGAAAGCATAACATAATTTTTTGAAATGCAGCCAAATTTAGAAAATAGAATAATAAAACTTATTTGAATTTGAGAAAGTTTTTAAATTTTTATCTATGTTATACTAGAATGAATGTGGTAAATAGATATTAAATTCAAACAAGCTAAGAAAAACCCACATGAAAATATAATAATATTAGGTATTGAATAATATAATATCAAAAATACAAAATAAATAGAGAATGTTTTTTTAGATTTTTTATCATAGAAAAAAACGGTAAAACTTATTTAAATTTGAGATGAGGAAATTTTTTATATTATGATAAGAAAAGTCATAATATGAATAGGTCCGCGTAACTCAAGTCTGATAGATAAAATCAAAAACTAAAAATATTGAATAATAGAAATAAATTAGAGATAATGTGAGGATATTTATAAATCATAAGTTTAGAAAATAAAATAAATTAAATATACAAACTTAAAACTAGAAATGGAAAGGCTAATTAAATTTGAAATTAGAAAGTTGTTAAAATTAAATATACAATACTTAAAAAATTAGCAAAATTATGTTAAATTATTAAAAATTTACTATTAGAAATTAAAGGAAAAGGCTAATTGAATTTGAAATTAGAAAGTAGTTAAAACTATGATTAGAATGCTCAAACTATGGATACTATCACGAAATTGAAGTCTTATTTATGAAAAAAATAACTAAAATACAAAATAAATTTCTAATATAGGTAATTATACTAATGAAAATTAAAAATTAAATTTGTATTAAAGCTAAAAGAAAGAAAATTTACATAAGAAATAAGCTGACAGTAAAAATATTACTACAACATTTAGACATAATGTGTTCAAACAACTAAAAAAAGTATTTTTCTATGATTAATATCTGAATTGAGTGCAGTTAGTATAAGTTTGAAAGCATAGCATAATTTTTTGAAATTGCGTTCCAATTTAGAAAATAAAATGATAAGAATTATTTGAATTTGAGATGAGATTTTTTTATATTTCATAATTTTTTTTTTATTTTGGAAATTATTATGGAAAGAAATAAAATGATAGTAAACATATTACTACATAAATATAATATGTTCAAACAATTAAAAAAATTATTTTTCTAATATTAAAATAAAATTTTATGAATTTAAAATAACTTTCTAATATAGGTAATTTTGAAAATTAAAAATTAAATCTATATATTAAAACTAAAAAAAAAAATTTAACTGCATCTAAATCAAAAATAATTATAAGAGAACTCAATATATTTGGAACATAATCATCAAATAACTTATGTATTAATATTTTAGCCTGCATTAATTTTACAATTTAAAACAAAATATGATATTATTTTGGTTATAGGTAAAAAATTAATGTAAAAGCTAATTAAAATTTATAGTAGGGAACAAATGTATAAAAATAGAGATAGTGTGAGAATACTTATACATTAAATTAATTTAATATAAATAAACTAAAAAATTAAATTATATTAAATAATATTACAATAAATTTAATTGATTAAAAAATTCCGAATGAGATGATACAAGCATAAAAATATACCAAATTCAAGAATAAAACATTTCTATTTATTAAAGACTATTTAAAGAATAATAAGTAAGATATTAATTTAATTATTAAGCTAATAAAATATTATATGATAGTACAATAATATTAAATAATAAATAATGCATTAACTATAAGAAAAAAATAAAAGAAAAAAGAATTTGCGTACAAATAATGTGCTGAATAAGACATATTTAACTTTTAGATAAAAACAAAGTGATAGTAAGAAGTTTGTTAAAATGATATGATCTATTGTGCTCAACCAAGACAGATCACAACATGATATGTTTAGTATTCTTTAATATTGATAGCGAAACGAAATGCAAGACTAAAATCAAGGTTAGGTTGCCACAAATATAAAAAAAAAAAGAGGTTATGCAATACGAAATTTGAACAATAATTTCATATCCTACTTCATAATTAATATCTAATGTTATATA
>NW_017678196.1:14892-23544 GCF_001879085.1 Nicotiana attenuata
TTCCTTCGTTGATACTTGTTCTGTAGGGACTGAGGGTGTTGAGATGCTATAATGTTATATTAGGTGATGAGCGATTTCTATTTTGCCGTCTGGTGATAGTGAATCCCTCCGGGGGTTTAGTATTTTATGGACTCGATATTTTCCTAGTTTGATTCAAGTGGCTAAGGGAATTATGGCGGCGAAGTGAAAAATTTGGACCCAAGTATAAAGAATAGAGGGGGGAATGTAGGTTCTTTATAACTAAAACGATATAGAAAATGGTGACCCTTTTGACTTAAAAAATAGGCTAGAGTTGATTACCAATCAGAGCTTTTGGTAAAACAACCTCATATCAGATACTTTGGACGATTCTGATAGGTCAGTGTGACATTTTGGACTCGTACGTTATTTGATTGGTTTCGAGTGACTGGAACCGTTTCGACCACAATTATGATGAAAAGTGAAGAAGTTGAAAATCTCGAGTTTGATGGTTGCATTCTTAAATATTGATATTATTGTTAACAATTTAAGATAAAACGAACGAGTTTTGCATGATGTTGTATTACACATGCTGTGAATGTTCGGATTGGAGCCCGAGGGCTCGGGTGGGTTCAAATAATGTTTTGGATGTTTTGGACTGATGTTAAAAACTGATGTGTTGGACTTGCAGGTTCGCATCTGCGAAGACCTGAATCCAAATGCGAGCCTCGCATTTGCATGTCAGGCTCGCAAATGTGAAAAAGGGTTGGGTTGGGACCTTTACTTTTATGAAAAAGCATTGGCAGTTGCGAACATGGACGGGGTTCCGCATTAGCAACTTGAGTGTCCATTTGCGACACATGAAAGCCTGGGTGTTGCTATTCGATTTTGCGATGTCTGGGTCTGCATTTGCAATCTGGAGGTCTTCGCAAATGCGAAGGAAATGTCGCATTTGCCGACAACTGTGTGGCTAAGACACTGATCACATTTGCGATCAACAGTCACTTTTGCAATAGTCGCAATTGCGAACAAAGTATATTTTCGCAATTGCTAATCTGGAGATGGGTAAATGTTAGGATTCGGGACTTATTCTCATTTTATATCATTTTTGAAAGCTTAAAACTCCTAAGAAGGCATTTTGAAGAGCAATTTTGTCCCCAAATTCATTCGATAAATAACTTTAACTTGTTTTCGATCATTAATTACTTTTTTATTATTTTTTCATCAAATCATCAATGAATTTCAAAGTAAGAAATTAAGGGTTTTGGGTTCGAATTTAGGATTTTAATAAAATTAAAATTTAGACCTTGAATTAAGGTCAGATTTCCAAAATAAACAACATAATCCGACTCGGGGTGAATTGAGAAATAATCGAATTTGATCCTTAATTACGGATTTCGAACCATATAGGCCCGGTTGACTTTTTGTTTGAATTTTTGATTATGTTAAAGGATTGAAACCTTTATTTACGGGGGGTAGTTTCTAAATCTTCTTTGATGTGTTTTGAACAAATATTTGACTAGATTTGATTGGTTTGGAGGCTGTTTCTAAAGCAAGCCATGTTGTATTGTTGCTTATTCTCGAAAGAGGTAAGTGTCGTGATTAACCTGACTTCGAGGAAATTAGACTATGATAGGCTCTATTCTCTATGTATTTATGTGTGGGACAACATATATGCAAGTGAGAGTATATATGGCGTTGTCATGGGGTTAAGCTTGGCGGGGTGGACTCTTAATAGCATCTTCTTTAATTAATGATCATGCCTTCATTTATTCCCATGTTATTACTTGTTACCATGCCTTAATCCTACAGTATTTACTGTTAAATTATATGTTGCTTCACTTGCTTACAATGCCCATTTGCTACATGATTCATGTGCTCGTGACTTTTTTCTATAGTCGCCTTTACTTGTCAATCTCTACATGTTTATTAGGTCGATCGCTATTATTCATCTCACATGCCTTACTTTCTAATTGCCTTTATTGCTTCACTATTTAACTTTATATGTTTTATTGGATTGTCATAAGAGAGTTTAATGCGTATTAGTTCCTTTTTTTATATTTGTGAAGATAACGTCTTATTGGTAGTTTATCTTATTAAATATGTGGATCGGGTTGCATGTTCGACATACACACCACAATATATATATGTGGGGGGGGGGGGGGGGGGGAGGACGATCGGTTGCACGCCGTATAATATATTATAATATGGTGGATTGGTTGCAACCGCTTCAATAGTATTTAATTATAAATATATCTAATATATATATATATATATATGTATATTATATATAATATATATGTAATATATATATAATATATGGGGGGATCGGTTGGCACGCATGCAAACAATATATTATATATATGAACCGGGTCGCATGCCTGCAATATTATATTATATATATTGATGGGTTGAAACGCCACAATAGTATTGGTTTATATTTTGGATTGGGTTGATGCCGCACAGGAGGTTATGTAATTTAGTTATTTTGCGCTGTTGATTTCGTTATAATATTGGTATGTGAGACTGAGAAGTGTGATATTTGGGGCCCTCTGTCGTTTATCTATTTCGGTTATCAATGTTAATTAAGTGTCTCTCTACTTCGTTATCACTTTTTTGCTTTATAGCACAGGCTTATAATGAGTGTCTTGTCATCAGACTCTTCAACTGCTTCACGAGTTCGGCTCAGCACTACAGAGTACAATGGGGTCGGTTTGTACCGCATACTACTACACTTTCGCACGTTCTTGTGGCAGATCCGCGATATTGATCCCTAAATGCTGCATACGGAGATTCGCTCGAGCCTGTCTTTTAGAGACTTGAGATAGAGTTTGTCAGCGTTCGCGAGTCCTTGAAGTCACCTTCCTATCTAATTACTGATTATTTTGTATACGAACAATGTATTTCATTTCAGACTCTGTTTTGTAAGTAATCTAATAGCTCGTATACTTATGACACCAATTTCTGGATTAAGTCTAGACAATTTGTGTATGGATTTATTATATATTTCAATCTTGATTCTTAAAAGTTGCTTTTTAAATTGTTCAATTGATAAAATTGTATACTAATGTTGACTTTCCTAGCAAGCGAATGTTAGGCGTCATCTGGCCGGATTGGGAATTTGGGGTCATGACGAGTTTTTTAACTCATTTGTTATTATTTATGATTTCATCCTTGATTTTAGAATTGTGAAAATGATGAATCTAAATGAAGAAAATTAGGGGATTTTGAGAAAACTTTTAAAAATGAAAAAATACTATTTGAATCCTGATTCGGATCAAATTTAGATGAAAACTTGTAATGTTGGACTCGTATTCAAATAGGTGTTCGGGAATTTGTGACTTTTTGGGTTTTCGAGAAGGCGGGCCGCAGGTTGACTTTTTGAATTGACTTTTTTGTTAAGAAGATTTTATTAACTAGAACGACTTTTATTATTGGTTTGATGTTAATTGAGTTGTCTTTTAGCTAGATTGACCCTTTGATGGTCGATTTTGAGAGTCCCAAGGGATTGTTAGAGCATTGATTTAACTTGTTTAGGTAAGTATACTTGCCTAACGTTGTTGTGAGAATTCCCTTAGGATTTGGCATTAACTGTTTATTCGTGTAGTGTGAAAAGCGGCGTGTCCATAAGAATGAACGAACATGTCAAACACAGGTGCTATGTATGGCTTATGACCGGATTAGCTTAGGCTTATTAATACTTCTTGAATCTAATAATATACTTTTCATAAAATATGCTTAAACCACTTTATGACTACATGATCATGATTGCTATATTTGACTTAGTCATAGTATGGCTTTATTTGTTGAACACGCCCCTCGTACTTAATGCTATTGTCATGTCCTTGTGCACTTGTTGTTAAGTTGCGAGCTTATATTTGATGAAAGTTTGAATATTATTGTTTTGTGAATTGTGGCAGATGTGACATATTTATGGGTTGATTTTGTTTTTATGGATGTAATAAGGGTGGCATTGTCAATATTGCTGTTCTGTGTAGTATATAGGGTGGCATTTTACTGTTGACGTATTTTGTACAAAATAATGGTTGGGATATTCGCATATGGAATGAAATAAGGGGCGGGAGGGGGGGTTTCATAGTTATGTGCAGCGTAGAAATAAGGGGCGTTGTTGAATGAGTTATGTGATGATCGAGCACTTTCCAACATTGTTCAAGCAGAATAATAGAACATAAGTCCTAAATTGCACCGTAAAATTAAAGGGTTTTTTCAAGCAAAAGCTAAAATCTAGCTGAGATTGTATTAGGGGTCTCAGGGCATTCTGAAAGTTCACAACTAGTCTTATAAAATTAGAGAGATGATATCATGCCAGGTAGTGCGATCCACATAACTATGGATGAGAAGCTAACGGGAATAAAGAAGAGACGAAAAATATACTTCTGGAAATATGAAAGAAAATATGAGGAGAAAATACTGAAATGATATTATCTGGTAATAATGTAATATTCATCGGTGGTGATAAATTACTGAAGAAAATGACTCGCTGATTTGTGAATAAATTAGTAACTGAGTCACACCAATTAATGTATATAATAATCTCTTTAGATACTTTACTTCATGCATATGATAGCAAATCTAAACATAGTTGGACATTGGACGTTTCAAATTTACATTTATGTTTAGGCAGTATAAACTGTACAATTAATATTTTGATGTGTGCTATAAAATAGAATTCTATTACGGGTATGTCTATATCTAGGAGATTCTGGGTTTGTTACTTGATGGCTAAGTCATTTCCCTATAATAGAGGGGTTCTATTCCATTGGTAATTCATCCCAAAAATTCAAAAGAATTCTCTCTCCCCTACTTTTTCTTTGCAATACCTTCTTCTTCTTCTTTTTAATGTTCATAACACGTTATCAGCACGAGACCTAACCAATTGAGTAGAAGTTTTGGGATTGGAACATAATGATTGTCAATTAATTCCATGAACTTCCTTCATGATTAAATTCTGGATTATAAGGTACGTATTTTACTTTATGTTTATATTTTTTAAATATTGAAATTCTATAAATTGAATTTAAATACAAGTTTGATTATAACTTATAGAGTTTGTAAAAGAAATTATAAAAGCCACCCAAGTGGTAAAATTTTATGTTGTTTGCCATGATCAAATTCATTCGTATGATTGTGGCAAAGAATTAAAAATCCGTCCGCATTGAAATTTGCTTCATTCTCATTCCCTTAAGAGATATGAATAGCAGTATGATGAAGTCTGAAAGAAGACAAAAGTATTACTATGAATGTTCAATGGATGCTGGAAACGTAACAATAGACGAAATTAATAATCGTCATCAATTGTGGTAATGGAACATAAGATTCTCAAAAATAATCCTTCATTTTGTGAAAATAATAATTTGTCATCCGATTTGACATAGAATTTTGTAAAGCACATATAGATGATTAATGTCCATTTCATGATTTGAAATGTGACAGAACATGTGATTTATGAATACATATTCATGCTTTTAACAGTTTTTGTTTTTCTTTTTTCGAAAAGATCACACTTATTTGCAAGACAACATTAAAAATGGAATGGAAAATATGAATTCTTTCAGCTTGCTGCAAAACGCTAGAAAGTTAAGCAAACTGGTGACATTTGAAGGCGAAGAGCAATAGAAATACCTCAAAAGTCTTTTTCATTGCTATCTAATAATTTGAAGTTTGTGTCTCAGGCAATACATGAAAAGAAAGGTCAAAAATGCAGCATAAAGTTCACCAAATCCTAAGATCACAGAATAAATTTTCTTCAAGGCGTTTGATAATAATTGGTTGTTATACGGAGAGTGATGTTATTTGATCAATATGTTTGCCAGCTGTAAAGGAACCAACATCAATCAATAAAAAAGACATGAACGTTCAAAGATCAAAATATATATCATTTACTAATTATGCCAATACAGAATAGATTACATCGCATGATACCATAACAAAAATAGAACAACACTTAAAAAAATCTCGGTTTAGCCGACGGAAATTTTGTAGCTAAACAGAAAAAATCCGTCGCTAAAATTCTCATTTAGCGACGATACAACGGAATTATCAAGAAATTCTTCTAGCTACGAGCGTTTAGCACGACGTTCATTCAGCCCTAATTCCAGAGTAGAAAAAGTAAAAAAACAAAACAAGTTATCTTTAGTCCCTATACAGTTGAAAGCGTTCAATAATTCCTCAAAACTGCCGTGGTATATGTACAACCATTTGGCTGCATCATTAAATCGATACGAACAAGCTATGAGTCTCGAATCCAAATGTGTATTATTAAATGCATATTAGTAGAGAGTCCAGTAGAAGGTCGTCTGCACAAGATTAGGATCAATTTGAGCACATATAGACCGCATTTTCCATCTTATATAGATTTTGACATTTCTAATAACCGAACGATTACCTCAAACCAAAGAAAGTATCTCATACAATGATTCGGAGCTTGTTCGAATTATACTGAAGCGAAACACTTGAATGTGTAGTAAGAACACTTCTAATGATCAAAATATTCTTTTTGATGTACAATTTTCTCTATTTTGTGTAATTTAATCGAGATGACTTTGCTATTCTTTGTGGGACAATTTAGTCAACCAAAATACATTAATCTATTTCAGTTTGTTTTGCATATTTATATTGAAGTAACTAATTGATTTATCATTGTGAGAAATAAGGAAATTAGAGGTGTATGCTGTCGTACGTTATGAATAAGAATGCACTAAATGAATAAATGGTTTCAAAACAGCGGGGGATGGGATCTTTAGATGATTTAAAATAACCACCAATATCATAACCTGGAGTTTAATGTGAAGACAATTCTGAGGCACTACACTAGCCAGATCTGGTATATGAGTATATACCGTTATAGATAACATTTAAATCATATAATTAATAAATTATGCTATTATTAGGTGCCTCTGGCTTGGGAACTGAGAAATGAAATAGATGCGACTTCACCAACCGTCAGCGTGATCAATGTTGCAAAATGAATCAAAGAGCCATTTGAAGAATCGTTGACCCATAAAAAAATAGAGGAAAATCGCAATGGTATAGTATAAACGTAAATAAAGACTAAAAAGAAAAGTTGAGTTATTAATATATGTATTCCTTCGTTAATGTGCCTACTCAATTTGGGAACTTTGGGGTTTTGAAGCAATATAATTGACTTTCTATACATATAGAACATTAAAAATGTAACAGTAATAAACAGAGAACCAAGTATCCTATAAAAACACCTTAAAAAATAAATGTAAAAGAAAAATTTTGTAAGCGCACCATCCCAAAATTTCGAGATGACTAACTTATGATTTGGGATGGAACAAATAGTGGTAAGTTTTCAATAACAAGTGAAAACATAATCCTGGTACCCGTTGTATCAAATCTCATGTGAGTTTCTCAATTGGTGGAATCAATAGTTGTAATTTCTCGAATATCTATTCTATTTCTCCATTCCTAATTGCCACAAGAGGATCTTGCACTCAAACATCTTGAAAAGAATGTAACTCAAAAGTGGAAGGTTTGTCTTAAGTTACTATGACACAAAGAGCAAACTATTAAGATGCATCTATGAGATGGTTAACAATGTGCGATTATTATCTATACTTAGAGTTAACTAGTATTAAGTACCTGAGCGATTGCGCAGGACATAAATCCATTAAATTCATGAATGGTATGTTGTTTGAATCATGTGCAAATAACCTTAAAAATATAAATCCTCGGATAAAAAGCCCAAATAAAGGCAAGTCAACAATATATAAATTATCTAAACTCCTTTTAAGGTTGGACAAATTATGAGCATATTTGAAAATTCAATTAAGGGAATGTGATCTTAGCTTCACTTAAGACCAAACGATTTCAGAAGGGGTAATGATATTCTCAAATAAGATAAGCAACTATGAAAAGATAGCGTGACAATAGGTGAGGAGAAATTCTTCAGTCAAATCAATGAGGAGTCAATTAGGCAATAAGAGTGAATCATGCAGCAATTAATTCTAATTAAGCATGTAGAGGTGAAACAAATAAATAGGAAACTCAGTCATGTCAAGAACACATTTCTACACAGAGAATATAAAGACCTAAGAACCATAAAAGGCCAATTTTTCCACAAATAAGTCCGAGCACGCACTCGTTACCTCGCGTACACAAACTACAATCAACATAGAAGACTCAAATCCTAAGGGGAAGTCCCCCACACAAGGTTAGGCAAGATACTTACCTCAAAGACAACACACCGATACTCAAAAATGCACTTCTCGGGTGAAACGATCTCTGGACGGCTCAAATCTAACCAAATTAACTTAAAAGCACAAATAAAGAAAAGGATCAACAAAAGAAACCATGAAAAGCGAACAGAACCCACGAAAAGCAAAAGCTATCTTGTTTTGGCAGATACTTCATCATTATATGTTTTTTTTTAACAGTAGACGCACAAGCAAAAGCTTCTCATTACATCAATATCAGAAGGATTCAATAGAACATATCCAACCAATCAGGTGCAACTTAGGTCAAGAGTCATCTTTGTTCTATCTCTCATTATAAGCTGACTAGGAAGATCCAGGATTGCTGTTATAAGAGATACTTATTTAGCTGATCAGTTGTGCGCACGAGTTGGGTACAAAGGCGAATGAAGAATGAAAGTTACGGGTTCAATCGAGCCCATAACTTTTGACACGGAGCATAAATTAAATGTAACAT